>NC_059212.1:7500974-7629360 GCF_020615455.1 Coregonus clupeaformis | reverse complement strand
TTATCCTCATAATAAGTAACCTTACATGGACAGAGGGGACTTGATCCTAGATCCGCACTCCTACTCTGAGACACATGATGAATACAGACCCAGATCTACTGAAGTACGGTATGGTTTACATAGGACCAGGAGTTTTTCCTGACCCTGTGTAATAACAGGAAACCTCTGGTCCTATAGCCTCCTATGTATGGTCTGCAGTATGGGAAGACCTTAGCTGCTTTTCCAGAATCTCCCATGTCAGTTTATAGCCTCTCCATGGTTACAACATGGTGAGAAAAGAGAACCAGTGCAGTTAAGACCATAGTTGAAAGTTAAAACTACAGTAGTTAAAACTACGAATGAGTACTTTTGAAAACTACGAATGAGTACCTATACCTCTGTGTATCTAGTTGTACTGTAATGACCTCACTTGGTAGTCGTACACAGGGTTTTATTGCAGCGCCAGGTCATGACACGCGTCACATAGCCTAGTTTATCACACAGAGTGATTTATACCCCATGCTGCAGTATGGGGGTGTTCTGTAGTCATTAACAGCATCACTGGCCCCCTAACATAGTAGGGTCGTATCTGTGAGAGGGGTAAGAGACGAAGGGGGGAGAGATTGAGAAAATGGGAAAGGGAGAAAGAGGGGGAGAGAGGGAAGGAGGGAGGGATAAAGAGAGAGAAAGAGGGAGGGAGGGATAAAGAGGGAGAGAGAGGGAAGGATAAAGAGAAAGAGAGAAGGAGGGAGGTGTGCCTCCAAGCAGCAGGTACTAATTACATAGTGCATGACCATCTGGATGGAATCCTATGCCTCGTTAGGTACTTCAGTCAGGAGTGTGTGTGTAGAGGTTTTTTTTAGAGGTGGTGTGTGTTGGGGATGGGGGTCTTGCAGTTTGGGGACAACGGTGCACTGTACAGGTCTGGTAGTGGTGAATAAATGTGTTGTACAGGTCTGGTAGTGGTGAGTAAGACTACAGGTCTGGTAGTGGTGAGTAAGACGACAGGTCTGGTAGTGGTGAGTAAGACTACAGGTCTGGTAGTGGTGAGTAAGACTACAGGTCTGGTAGTGGTGAGTAAGACTACAGGTCTGGTAGTGGTGAGTAAGACTACAGGTCTGGTAGTGGTGAGTAAGACTACAGGTCTGGTAGTGGTGAGTAAGACTGCAGGTCTGGTAGTGGTGAGTAAGACTGCAGGTCTGGTAGTGGTGAGTAAGACTGCAGGTCTGGTAGTGGTGAGTAAGACTACAGGTCTGGTAGTGGTGAGTAAGACTACAGGTCTGGTAGTGGTGAGTAAGACTACAGGTCTGGTAGTGGTGAGTAAGACTGCAGGTCGTAGTGGTGAGGTAAGACTACAGGTCTGGTAGTGGTGAGTAAGACTACAGGTCTGGTAGTGGTGAGTAAGACTACAGGTCTGGTAGTGGTGAGTAAGACTGCAGGTCTGGTAGTGGTGAGTAAGACTACAGGTCTGGTAGTGGTGAATAAGACTACAGGTCTGGTAGTGGTGAGTAAGACTGCAGGTCTGGTAGTGGTGAGTAAGACTACAGGTCTGGTAGAGGTGAGTAAGACTGCAGGTCTGGTAGTGGTGAGTAAGACTGCAGGTCTGGTAGTGGTGAGTAAGACTACAGGTCTGGTAGTGGTGAGTAAGACTACAGGTCTGGTAGTGGTGAGTAAGACTGCAGGTCTGGTAGTGGTGAGTAAGACTACAGGTCTGGTAGTGGTGAGTAAGACTACAGGTCTGGTAGTGGTGAGTAAGACTACAGGTCTGGTAGTGGTGAGTAAGACTACAGGTCTGGTAGTGGTGAGTAAGACTACAGGTCTGGTAGTGGTGAGTAAGACTACAGGTCTGGTAGTGGTGAGTAAGACTACAGGTCTGGTAGTGGTGAGTAAGACTACAGGTCTGGTAGTGGTGAGTAAGACTGCAGGTCTGGTAGTGGTGAGTAAGACTGCAGGTCTGGTAGTGGTGAGTAAGACTACAGGTCTGGTAGTGGTGAGTAAGACTGCAGGTCTGGTAGTGGTGAGTAAGACTACAGGTCTGGTAGTGGTGAGTAAGACTGCAGGTCTGGTAGTGGTGAGTAAGACTGCAGGTCTGGTAGTGGTGAGTAAGACTACAGGTCTGGTAGTGGTGAGTAAGACTACAGGTCTGGTAGTGGTGAGTAAGACTACAGGTCTGGTAGTGGTGAGTAAGACTACAGGTCTGGTAGTGGTGAGTAAGACTGCAGGTCTGGTAGTGGTGAGTAAGACTACAGGTCTGGTAGTGGTGAGTAAGACTACAGGTCTGGTAGTGGTGAGTAAGACTGCAGGTCTGGTAGTGGTGAGTAAGACTACAGGTCTGGTAGTGGTGAGTAAGACTACAGGTCTGGTAGTGGTGAGTAAGACTACAGGTCTGGTAGTGGTGAATACATGTGTTGGACGTGTGTGTATAGGTGGTCTTGTTCATTTGTGTGTGAGTGTGTGTCCATAACAGAGTGTGTGTCCATAACAGAGTGTGTGTGTGGTAGCAGTGGACCTCCTAGTAGGTGTGTGTGTGTATTGGTCTTGGTCAGGTGACCTACTGATTGAGAAGGCCTCGTGCAAAGAGTGTGATCTGTGATGGTTGGGATTGGACAGGCTGCCTGTGTGTTCACTGGAGAAAGGAATGGGCTAAAGAAGGAGTGAGGGGGTCATGGGTGAGAGGAGGAGGGGGGATGGGGGTGTTGAGTTGAGTGAGTCCAGAGACCCCAAACACACACACACTCTCCCCCTTTAAGGCGTCAACATGCTTCAGTTGGACTGGTACCTAGCCTAGGAGAACCGAGCAAGTGTTCACTCACACTCCCATAAAAGACCTTCGCTTGAAAAACAAGAAAATTGCAGCAATAGTACTGTTTGTCCATTTTGAGACGCCGTAGCCGCTATAAACTTCCTCAAAATAGTCAGAATGTATTTAAGATAACTCAAGTGGGTTTGCGGAGGAGATCTTAGTCAAGCAATTTTGCATCTGACTATGATGTTTGGTGCGGTATTTCTCAAATGAAAAAATGTGCTTGAGGAAGAGTCGTCTCTCGTTGAATTACAACAGGCACTTACTTCATTGAAGAATCCTTACTTTTGACCAATCTCTGACGAGGGGGCGTAGACTTCAGCTACCGACTTTGGCTTGCCCAAACAGCCCAAAAGAAAGTCAAAAACGAACAAAAACGTCACAAAATATCGTCATAATATAATATGCAGGAACTGTTCCGAACTGTTTCTGCTGGGAAGCATGTGGACGCCTTTAGAAGTCTTTGACAATGTGAGGGCCGTTAGAAGTATTTGACAATGTGAGGGCTTGTGAGGGCCGTTAGAAGTCTTTGACAATGTGAGGGCATGTGAAGGCCTTTAGAAGTCTTTGACAATGTGAGGTCATGTGAGGGCCTTTAGAAGTCTTTGACAATGTGAGGGCCGTTAGAAGTCTTTGACAATGTGAGGGCCTTTAGAAGTCTTTGACAATGTGAGGGCCGTTAGAAGTCTTTGACAATGTGAGGGCCGTTAGAAGTCTTTGACAATGTGAGGGCCGTTAGAAGTCTTTGACAATGTGAGGGCCTTTAGAAGTCTTTGACAATGTGAGGGCCGTTAGAAGTCTTTGACAATTTGGGACACATACCCAGTCTCAAGCTGTCTTTAACCCCTTTGTCCCCCCTCATAGGCCAAGAGGAAGCTGGACTTGGAGGACCCTCTCTACCTCCCTGACTTCAGGACCCTTAAAGGAAAGGGGAGTGTGGCTGCAGCCAGTCTCCCAAGTCCCAAAAGTGAGTGTCTGCATCAATGAGAAAAAGCACTGCCCCCTACTTTAACGTTTGATCATAAGCACTGCCCCATACCTTAACGTTTGATCATAAGCACTGCCCCATACCTTAACCTTCTTCATAAGCACTGCCCCATACCTTAACCTTCTTCATAAGCACTGCCCCATACCTTAACCTTCTTCATAAGCACTGCCCCATACCTTAACGTTTGATCATAAGCACTGCCCCATACCTTAACCTTCTTCATAAGCACTGCCCCATACCTTAACCTTCTTCATAAGCACTGCCCCCTACCTTAACCTTATTCATAAGCACTGCCCCATACCTTAACTTTCTTCATAAGCACTGCCCCATACCTTAACCTTCTTCATAAGCACTGCCCCATACCTTAGCCTTCTTCATAAGCACTGCCCCATACCTTAACCTTCTTCATAAGCACTGCCCCCTACCTTAACCTTCTTCATAAGCACTGCCCCATACCTTAACCTTCTTCATAAGCACTGCCCCCTACCTTAACCTTCTTCATAAGCACTGCCCCATACCTTAAACTTCTTCATAAGCACTGCCCCCTACCTTAACCTTCTTCATAAGCACTGCCCCATACCTTAACCTTCTTCATAAGCACTGCCCCCTACCTTAACCTTCTTCATAAGCACTGCCCCATACCTTAACCTTCATCATAAGCACTGCCCCATACCTTAACCTTCTTCATAAGCACTGCCCCCTACCTTAACCTTCTTCATAAGCACTGCCCCATACCTTAACCTTCTTCATAAGCACTGCCCCATACCTTAACCTTCTTCATAAGCACTGCCCCCTACCTTAACCTTCTTCATAAGCACTGCCCCATACCTTAACCTTCTTCATAAGCACTGCCCCCTACCTTAACCTTCTTCATAAGCACTGCCCCATACCTTAACCTTCTTCATAAGCACTGCCCCATACCTTAACCTTCTTCATAAGCACTGCCCCCTACCTTAACCTTCTTCATAAGCACTGCCCCATACCTTAACATTTGATCATAAGCACTGCCCCCTACCTTAACCTTCTTCATAAGCACTGCCCCATACCTTAACCTTCATCATAAGCACTGCCCCCTACCTTAACCTTCTTCATAAGCACTGACCCATACCTTAACCTTCTTCATAAGCACTGCCCCATACCTTAATCTTCTTCATAAGCACTGCCCCCTACCTTAACCTTCTTCATAAGCACTGCCCCATACCTTAACCTTCTTCATAAGCACTGCCCCCTACCTTAACCTTCTTCATAAGCACTGCCCCATACCTTAACCTTCTTCATAAGCACTGCCCCATACCTTAACCTTCTTCATAAGCACTGCCCCCTACCTTAACCTTCTTCATAAGCACTGCCCCATACCTTAACCTTCTTCATAAGCACTGCCCCATACCTTAACCTTCTTCATAAGCACTGCCCCATACCTTAACCTTCTTCATAAGCACTGCCCCATACCTTAACTTTCTTCATAAGCACTGCCCCCTACCTTAACCTTATTCATAAGCACTGCCCCATACCTTAACATTTGATCATAAGCACTGCCCCCTACCTTAACCTTATTCATAAGCACTGCCCCCTACCTTAACGTTTCTTCATTCTCAAATAAGGGAGAGGTTGCATAAAGCGACACAACATGATCATCCATCCTTCCATCCATCCATCCAAATGTACACCTCAATACACAAGCTAAATGCAGATCTTACCCAGTCTATATCCCTATATACAGATATGATCCTACATGTATTACCTAGATTAAAAACAGGCGTATCATAATTCCCCTGCTCCTGCATTCGCCAACCACGTCTCTCTTGTATGACCTATGACCCTCAGCGCCCAAGTCTCCCGGTGAGCGGACGCGCTACGACACATCCCTGGGTCTGCTGACCAAGAAGTTTGTTGGCCTGCTGAGCGAGTCACCTGACGGCGTGCTGGACCTCAACTGGGCCACCGAGGTCCTTGAGGTGCAGAAGAGACGCATCTATGACATCACCAATGTGCTGGAGGGCGTGCAGCTCATCCGCAAGAAGTCCAAGAACAACATCCAGTGGTTGTGAGTAGCACACTAAGGAGAAGTGGACAAGTACACTTGGGAGACGTACACTCAGGATGAGTCGCATTAGGACAAGTACACTTAGGAAAGTATCCCTAGAACAAGTACCTACTCATCGCTGGGTCTAATTCCAAATCACGCCCCTAGCCCCTAATCCTGGGTGTTTTTGGGTTAACAATATGGTAATAGGATCAAACCTTACCTGACCATAACCTGTACCGTGACATACAGATCCTATTCAGCGTGTTTGAGGCAATCAGTAGTTTGAGCAAAGCATGGCACAGAAACAATAATATACCTGACTGCAATGTAGGCCATCTCAAACACGTACATTGTCTAGCAGCTCCTGGTGGCTCATAATGTAAAATATGTGTCCGTTGCCTCCCAGGGTGGGTGGCGTGTTCGAGGGCTCGGCCAGCAGCGGGGAGAAGTCACGCGCTCTGCGGCGGGAGCTGGGTGAGCTGGAGAGGGCTGAGAAGGCCCTGGATGACCTGATCACGTCCAGCAGTGCCCAAATCAAGGAGCTGACCGAACACAGAGACAACCAGCGGCTAGGCTACGTTACCTACCAGGACATCAGATCTATAGCCCGTCTGCAGGACCAGACGGTCATCGCTGTCAAGGCCCCGTCAGAAACCAAGCTGGAGGTCCCAGAGTCCTCAGAGGTGAGTGGTCAACGGTCATAGATATACGGAGCTGGCCGTTAGCGTTTCGTTAACACTGGAGCTGATCGGCTAGCCTATTTCTGCTTTCGTTTAAGAAATCAAAAAAGACAAGGAGTAAAGGATTACAAATCAGACTGATGTAGTTCCTGATATATGATATACTGTATTATACTGTTTTACATTGATATATAGTTCCAGGTCCATATAAATAAAGGCGTAGATCAGCGTTTCCCAAACTTGGTCCTCGGAACCCCAAGGGGTACACGTTTTGTTTTTTGCCCTAACACTACACAGCTAATTCAAATGATCAAAGCTTGATGATGAGTTGGATATTTGAATCAGCTGTGTAGTCCTAGGGCAAAAATGAAAATGGGGGCCCCAGGACTGAGTTTGGGAACCCCTGGTGTAGGAGGATGTACCGAACATTCTCACCAAACCATTTAATGTGGTGTCCTCCATTACAACTACTTCTATTACGGCCCATGTCTTATCTTGAGGAAGGACCCGTTTTGCAATTACTGCATTACTAAACTACTTATTGGACAACTACAGCTGTATTTGTGAATTCATTCTGTGAATGTACTAGGCTTTGTATAATGATGTGTTTTATGATGACCTTAACTAAATGTATTTCCACACAGGTTGTATTGGCCTCACTATATAATGCAGTTGCAGGCAACACTTTACATTACGTTGCTTTTATACCGTGATTAAATGAGTAACAACATTGTATTAACATGACCTTCCCGTTGTCCCGTACCCTCAGGGCTCCCAACAGATCTACCTGAAGAGTAAGAACGGCCCCATCGAGGTGTACCTCTGTCCCGAGGAGGGCCTGGAGGATGCCAGCCCCGTCAAGAGCACCACCACCCCCAGGAAAGACTACCCTCATCACCCTCTGGGTCACACTGCCACCACCTCCCCGGCCATGGCGCCACCACAGTGCACCACCATCAAACAGGAGGTCAAGCAGGAGCCCATAGAGGGTAAGCTGAACTGGGGGGCTTGTGTTTGATACAGCCGGGGTCCACATTATGTGCTTTACTGACTCTCTCTCTCTCTCTCTCTCTCTCTCTCTCTCTCTCTCTCTCTCTCTCTCTCTCTCTCTCTCTCTCTCTCTCTCTCTCTCAGCTGAACTCTCCAGACCAACACCAGTGAGCAGCAGCACTACCCTCCTGGACGTAGAAGGTCTCCTGGGCCTGCCACCCAGCATGCTCCAGATGACAGAAGACCAGCTCGCGGGACCCGTGTTCACCCCCGACCCCAATGCCCCCTTCGTCAGCTTCTCGCCGGCCCTCGACAACGACTACCTATGGGGGCTGGAGGACAGCGAGGGTGTGTCCGACTTCTTCGACACCTACGACCTGGGAGACCTGCTCCGAAGCTGAGAGACGGAGATAGACTTTGAATCATAAATCAACCCCTACACCCTACCCCCCTACATTCAAATCACTTGAGTAGATCTGAGAGGTTTGGATAGGTGTAAAGTGGCACTGGAAACCCTGTCAGGGTGCTTAGGGTTTAGGGCCTAGGAGTTGATTTGGGATTCAGGAAGAGAGGGAGGGAGAGAAGGGATGGGAGAGGGGAAGAGGGAGGTATAGGAGAGGGTGGTCATGGGAAACTTCAGCCCATATTCATGAAGCAGTAGTGTCCTCTGTAGAGAGATGGGATGGGGGGGTTACACTATGAAGCCATCAACTCTTTGCTTTAGCCATGTCAATTTCATGTTAATGATTTGTCTGAAAGAATGGGTCTCTGTGTCATTTGTAGGGTAGGGAGTAGGGCCTGGATTGACACTGGTGTGTGCGTTTGTGTGTGTCCAGCTTATAAAGCTCTCAACGTTTGTTGTTTGTGTATTTGTATAGTAGACGGTTTGTATCCGTCACATTTAAATTGAAATGTGTGCTGCGTAAAAATATAGACACAGGACATTTCGTATGCATATCTAATGACCAACAAAAAAAACAACTGGGTCATTTTGGGTAGCAGGTTATATCAATAACTCTCAGGAATTTGTTTGTCTTTTCCTGTCAAAATGTTTATAGTACCGCTCTTTGGCCATTAGGGGGCAACATTGTATTATGTCAGCTTTAACTCGCCAGCTTTACAGGGTTGAATCATTGTATGTGAAGCTAAACCGGGGTCATGTTCATAAGGGAGAAAACGTATTGAACTCTGAGTAACAACGGGGAGGCACAACCTGAACGTGTCCAATAAGAACACAGATTTTCTTTGTCCGTTGCAAAACATTTCAAAACGTTGTGCCCTGTTGAACACGACCCAGGTACCAAACACGGAGTCTCTGGTGCTAACTTAAATGAAGTTTCAACAAGGTGTAGGAGTATGGGTAATGTAGTTGTTGGGTATACCCATCTGTTTATATTGGGGACCTTGTCACTGCCTCCAGCCTCAAGCTTTATGAACGGTCAGGTAGTGTACCTGTCTCCCGTGACAGGAAGTGTCCACATCACATCGTAGAGGTTAGTTAGAAGCTGTTCTGGACCCATAGCCAAAGACACAGGGGTTGCGTTCCCAAATGGTGCACTGTGCCCTATATAGTGCACCATTTGACCAGAGGCCATAGGGAATTGGGTGCTATTTGGGACGCATCCAGGTTTTTTTTGGTGACGGATATTTTCTACCAACTCCTATTCTATATGTGACTGACTACAGTATCATGCTTTGCTTGTGAATCGGCAGCTAGGTTTTACATCCTGAAACTTCTCTATCAAATTGCATTTGATAGTGTTTTTAATAATAATAATAAGTTGAGAGACTTTGTAGTACTGAATGATTATAATACAGTAAGGGTAATAATATCCAGCAACATCTGGCTTTTAATGTGTGTTTTCATTAAGATTAACTAGAGGGCAATTGTCGTTCCCCCCCTTCTTTTGAAACTAGATGAAGTCTTTGATTCAAGGGTGGTTTGTGTGTTGTTGAACCCACTATAGGGAACAAAGAGGACGTTGTAGTCTTTTTATTTTTTTATTAAGGCTTGGCCCCACGTGTGTGGTAGTTTAAACCTGGGAGAAAAGAGCCAGAATGGCACCCCAAGGTCAAAGTTGGGTCTCTTTAGCCTGGGTTGTGTTCATTAGGCACTAAATGGAACAAAACGTACTGAAACACGGAGGAACTATCGCTCATTTTTGTTTCCCGTTGCAAAGTGTTTTAAAACGTTTTCCATTGTGTGCTCTAATAAACACTAGTCTGGGAGTTTAAAGGATTCCTACACATCTGAGGACCCATTTTTTAGTGAATTGTGTTTTGGTGCATTTTCTGCCTCTTCCCACAATGTGGGTTTAAGTCAATTGTCCTGTCCTAACAAACTTGAATATTTTGTGTGTTTGTGTGTGTGTGTGGAAGGTTGGGAAATGGGTGTTTTTCAAAGGTGTAGATTTTTAGACAATTTGAATACAAAAATCTAGTTTTTTTTAATGGAGTATTATTTTTTGTAACTGTACAGAATTGATTTAGTATTTATACTTTTTTCCTGAAGTAATTTGGAATGTTTAATGCTGACCATTGTAAAAGAGAGACTGTCTTTGTATGACATGCGGCACTTAATATTTTGTAATATTGTGGTCTGTTTGAAATAAAGTATTGAAGCCATGGTGTAAACTTGCAATTCTGTTCATTTCCTATGACATCATTCATTGATTTGCTATGGCAGGCAACGCCAGTAGTCATGGCAGACCCCATATGTAGGTCAATGGTAGATATCTCATTGTTATCTTCTGTCTTCACATTTTAGTCATTTAGCAGACGCTCTTATCCAGAGCGACTAACAGGAGCAATTAGGGTTAAGTGCCTTGCTCAAGGGAACATCGACAGATTTTTCACCTAGTCGGCTCAGGGATTAGAACCAGTGACCTTTCGGTTACTGGCACAACGCTCTTAACCACTAATCTACCTGCCGCCCCGTCTTCAAAGCAGTAAACTCCCTTCCTTAGGGTTATTTGCCTAGTTCAATACTAAACCAGTTTGGGTTAATGAACTAATAAGTAATCCTGTTTAGACTCGCTTCAAATTATTCCTCAAAGCAGAGAATTCTGGTTAATATGTCATGGTAACAGATTCAAACACAAACCTCAGTATCAACATAGACTTAAATACAAATGTACTACCATATCCAGTGTGGGTGTCTTAGCTCCACAACACTGACACCAATTGATTTTGAGCTAACATGCCACTACTTGGAAAGCACTGGCCTATCTCTGTGTTCGAATTTGGCACAAGAACTGAGGACTTGCAGGGTAACATCATGTTGATGCAATGAATTGTGACATTCCCACACGCTAACTGAATAGGGCAACATGAGCAGTAACAACAACACAGCTATTAACTTACTCTGACAGGTGGACAAAAAAACACAAAAAGCAACAGTTATTCTTTGGACATTGAAAGTTGCCAGGGGAAACCTGCAGACAATAGATAGCGGATTAAGCTAGGGTCAGGGGTTAGGGGTCACGATGGAACTGGACACAATGGAATTTTCTCCCCATGGTAGCCAAGTAACCTCAGGCCAAGTAACCTTTCTTTCACCACTAAGAAAGCGCTAAGACGAAATGTGTATTGGATTGGTGTTGATCTGTGTGTTTCTGTGTTGGGCAGAGACCTAACTGCTATCATTCTCTCTCCAAAGACAATGAAAAACATCAGAGCATTGATAGAAGTTAAGCTTTAAAGGTCCAATGCAGACGTTTTTATCTCAATATCAAATCATTTCTGGGTAACAATTAAGTACCTTACTGTGATCGTTTTCAATTAAAATGGTCAAAAATAAACAAAAATAGCTTCTTAGCAAAGATACATTTATCAAGCAATAATATGGCTAGGACTGTCTGGGAAGGGAAAACTGAAAACTAGCTGTTATCGGCAGAGATGTTTGGAACTCTCTTTCTTATTGGTCTATTAACTAATTTACCGCCTGGTATCACCAGGCAGGCCAAAACTCAATCCAACGGGCTGAAATGTACACTAAAAAGGCATTATCATCATTTTCACAGTATTATTCCAACCTCATAGTGTGCAAACATACACTGAGTGTAGAAAACATTAGGAACACCTATCTAATATTGAGTTGTACCAGCCCCTCCCTTTTGCCCTCAGAACAGCCTCAATTCGTCGGGACATGGACTCAACAAGGTGTCGAAAGCGTTCCACAGGGATGCTGGCCCATGTTGACTCCAATGCTTCCCACAGCTGTGTCAAGTTGGCTGGATGTCCTTTGGGTGGTGGACCATTCTTGATACACACGGGAAACGGTTGAGCGTGAAAAATCCAGCTGCATTGCAGTTCTTGACACAATCAAACCGGTGCGCTTGGCACCTACTACCATACCCTGTTTAAAGGCACTTAAATATTTTGCCCATGTCTTGCCCATTCCCCCACTGAATGGCACACATACACAATCCATGTCTCAATTGTCTCAAGGCTTAGAAATCCTTCTTTAACCTGTCTCCTCCCCTTCATCTACACTGATTGAAGTGGATTTAACAAGTGACATCAATAAGGGATCATAGCTTTCACCTGGATTGACCTGGCCAGTCTATGTCATGGAAAGAGCAGGTGTTCTTAATGTTTCTGACTGCACTGGGCCTTTAATGCTTCGTTTCTCTTGTGTTTCTCTTGTAAGTGAAACACAATCTAGCCTGAGCCACCTGCCTAGCTTGAAATGGCTGACAGCCAGTCAACCTGCAAGTCCTGATGTCTTCCTCTCATTAGTGTGTTCGAAGGTTGCCAGGGGAGACCTACGGACAATAGATAGCAGATTACGCTAATGTCAAGGGGTTAAGGGTTAGGGGTCAGGACGGAACTGGACACAATGGAATTTTCCCGCTATGGTAGCCAAGTAACCTCGGGCCAAGTAAACTTTCTTTCACCGCTAAGAAAGCGCTAAGACTAAATTAGTATTTGATTGGTGTTGATCTGTGTGTTTCTGTGTTGGGCAGAGACCTAACTGCTATCATTCTCTCTCCAAAGACAATTAAAAACATCAGAGCATTGATAGAAGTTTAACTTTAATTATTTGTTTCTCTTGTGTTTCTATTGTACGTGAAGCACAATCTAGCCTGAGCCACCTGCCTAGCTTTAAATGGCTGACAGCCAGTCAACCTGCTAACAGGTGTGTTCCTCTCATTAGAGTGCAATGGAGAGGATGAACGAGAAATAAATATGATGAAAAAGCACAGAAATAAACTGGCAGTCTGGAAAAGAAAATGCATTATGGTGTGTGTAGATTTCATTTAGGATTTTGATCTTTATGACAAGGACAGGTATCCGAGTAACCTAGTTTTATTTGGAAGAATGGAATATCACATAGTTTCCCACAAGTATATCATTAACAGTTGAATCCTATCCAAACTGTTATTCGCCCCCAACCTACATGTCCATGAGGTTGTGTGGCTGGTGAATGCAGAATGCAACTCTTTACGTGTTTATGACAAGCAGTCATAAACAGTTTCAGACACCTCACACAGCCAGCATAGTCTGACACACAGCTTCTACGCTCCTTATACCCCTGGCAACCTCTAGCACCCTGCTTCATAAGCTGTCAAAATAACAATCAATCAAATGTATTTTACAAAGCCCTTTTTACATCAACAGCTTTACAGATGCCTAACCTAAAACCCAGAGGCTTAAATATTTATGGCCGTAAATTAAGGAATGGGTCTTTAATTGTGTTACATGCTCAGAAAGACTATGGTCTCCACACTTTTCCAAACTTTTTAGAATTATGACCACAATGAAAGCGTTGAATTTTCATGTACTCACCAAGAAAACAAAACCATGCTTTAGTTACAAGCCAGACTTTAGCGTCAACCCAATAGGAACTGGCTTCAGACTGTTTCTACGTAACATCTAGATGTACATTCATTTGTAAACATGAATAACTTCAAATTGTTATCCATATAGTAAAAGTTACTATATTATGGATATACTATTTGCTGTTTACTATATTACTATATTGTAATTAAACAGTAATGCTCTACTAAAGCATACCACAGAGGAGACCGTTATAAAAACCTTTGGCAGCCACAGTTGAAAGTGTCAGGTGGGTGTCAGGATGGAGAGAGTGACTCAGGTTGGGTCTTCATTCCCCAGTGGTGGAGACTGACGGTGAACGCTCCGATGGCAATGACAATTTAATGGAAAATGGAACGGACACACATTTCTATTTTATTTGACCTAATCGGTTTATTACCACCTTCGTTCATAATAAACAAGTTGAACTCCCAAGCGCCATTCATAACGCGTAGGTGTTGCCATGACGACATCTGCGACAGATGAGTCATAGGATTTCATATTTGTCACTGAGATCTAGGCTTGTGGTCCAAACGTGGTGCACTATATGGGCAATAGGGTGCAATTTGGGACACAACCCTACAGTATAGGGGAGTGGAGGGACCAAAAGAATCAAGAGTGACACTGCCACCTGAGAGCGATGCAGCACAGTGAGTCATACTCATACACGCTTAACGTCTTTTAGTCAAAACAGTGGTATACACTCATGTCAAACTAAGACCTTATTATTGGTACCATGTCATATTAGAAGCTGTCGTCAATAACATCCTGACTTCACCCAGGGGCTTTAAAATAAATGTTCCTTTCAAGAAAGTGTCCATATGAACTTGTCCCTGAGGTAGCTGTCTCTTAAATCTTCAATCATACATTTTGCTGCACACTCTCGCTCTCTCTCTCTTAGGGAAAATAAAGAAGAAAAAACGGTAAACCTGACTCCCACTGTAAATTGATAGGCCGTCTCATGTGCCTGAGTCTACTTGCTGTGGAGGATGGGGGCAATGCGCTACCCCTGCTGGGAATTGGGGGGAGTCTGTCTTTGGAGGTAACCTTTCCTGGAAGCCATGGCTAAGACCTCCAGGCTGAAACATGAGACTCTCTGCCTCTCTGCAGAAGGAAGGATGCTGATTGGACAGAGGGAAAGACGCTGTGTGGAGATGGGAGGTTTTGAGTGAGGAGAGGAAAAATGGACAAAGAGAAAAAGTGTGCGTTTGAGGGAGAGAAGAAGAAGAAGAGACAGAAAGAGAAGAGAGATTGTGAGAGGCGGAGAAAGAGATGAGCGAGTGTAATGAAAAGAGTGTGTTGAGGATAATAAGGAAGAGGGAGGGAGGGAGGGAGGGAGGGAGGGAGGGAGGGAGGGAGGGAGGGAGGGAGGGAGGGAGGGAGGAAAGGAAAAAGAGAGAGGGAGGGAGTCACTGCAAGTTTGGATATAAACACAAAAAGACAATGAACTTCTGTAAAGTTTTCTAAATGGCTTCCTTTATTACTCTTCCTTTCTCTCTTCTGTTCTCTCTCTTCCTTTATCTCTCTTCTGTTCTCTCTCTTCCTTTCTCTCTTCTGTTCTCTCTCTTCCTTTCTCTCTCTTCTGTTCTCTCTCTTCCTTTCTCTCTCTTCTGTTCTCTCTCTTCCTTTCTCTCTCTTCTGTTCTCTCTCTTCCTTTCTCTCTCTCTCTCACACACAATTGTCTCTCTCTCTTTCTTTCTCACCCTATCCCTCCCCCCTCTCTCTTTCTCTCTCTCTCTCTCTGTTCTCTCTCTTATATTCCTAACATCATATGAATAAAAGTTACATAAAAGTTGAGCTCATTATTGTAATTATTCCCAAGTTAAGATTGGAATAATTCTGCCTGTATGAAACTATCGTCTTATGAACACTGTTCTTAATCTTTGTGTGTGTGTGTGTGTGTGTGTGTCAGTATATGTGGCTGAACAGACCAGCTTGCTCCAGCTCAGTCTCACAATAGGACCCCAGCGAACGCAGCAGCCACACAAAGGTCCTGCTTCATCCCCTGGCCCTGCATGGTAACTGAAGGAGGGCGCTTCATCCCCTGGCCCTGCATGGTAACTGAAGGAGGGTGCTTCATCCCATGGCCCTGCATGGTAACTGAAGGAGGGCGCTTCATCCCCTGGCCCTGCATGGTAACTGAAGGAGGGCGCTTCATCCCCTGGCCCTGCATGGTAACTGAAGGAGGGCGCTTCATCCCCTTGCCCTGCATGGTAACTGAAGGAGGGTGCTTCATCCCCTTGCCCTGCATGGTAACTGAAGGAGGGCGCTTCATCCCCTGGCCCTGCATGGTAACTGAAGGAGGGTGCTTCATCCCATGGCCCTGCATGGTAACTGAAGGAGGGCGCTTCATCCCCTGGCCCTGCATGGTAACTGAAGGAGGGCGCTTCATCCCCTGGCCCTGCATGGTAACTGAAGGAGGGTGCTTCATCCCCTGGCCCTGCATGGTAACTGAAGGAGGGCGCTTCATCCCCTGGCCCTGCATGGTAACTGAAGGAGGGTGCTTCATCCCCTGGCCCTGCATGGTAACTGAAGGAGGGCGCTTCATCCCCTGGCCCTGCATGGTAACTGAAGGAGGGCGCTTCATCCCCTGGCCCTGCATGGTAACTGAAGGAGGGTATGTTTATAGTCAGGCAGCGAGTCTCTGCAATGTCTGTATCCATCAACCCTAACACACACAGCCAACACAGGCCACAGAAAACCATGAGGGAAAACGACACTGTAGCAAATTGGGTCACTGAAGCAATTTGTTAAGATCACCACTACATAGAGCATGTCTCCATCGGTGCTGGTTTGCCACATGTCCTTGCGGAGGATACTCCACTGCACACCAAAGAATTTACAACTTCAAGCCAGAATTTACCCCAAAGAGACGCACTTTGTTTGATGGTGAAGAGAAGCAGTAGTCTTTGCCAAAAAGACTTTCGGAACTTTTCAACATACAAGCAATGAGGTCTTGCCATGACATGCATTGTGAAAAAAATAGTAGTATTGCAATGCCTTATAGAACGTGGTCAGTGAGAGAATTTTCTTCACTGCAGTCTTGATTGAGCGTAACCTTTTTCAGTGTCACCTCGCAACGTGAAAATAAAACATGTTTGTTAACCACTCCCCTGATCTTCTACTGTAGTAGTGACCTAGGTGGAGTATGTGTTTGTCTGTGTGTGTGCGTTCGTGAATTCGGAATTAGTGGGACACTTTTTGCATTTCCGTCTTCTGTAGCCTCTTTCAACATCTATCTAACACATTAGCCCAACACATGAAACATTTCTGAAATCCTCAAGACGTTTCCTAATTACACAAAAAGGACAAATGTTGATATCATATTCACAGGAGGGATGACACACCGATTTGTGTACACTGAGCCAAAACCATATTTTCAGTTATAATTTGGTAAATTGGTACAGCAGGTTAGATAAACTGGGATAGTCGTAATTGTACCCCGATGACAATTCAATTCTGTGCGTTTAGGAAACATTTTGAGGATTTCAGAAAATTATCATGTGTTGGGCTAATATGTTGGATAGATGTTGAAAGAAGTTACAAAAGACGGAAATGTAAAAAGTTTCCCACTCTTTCTGAATTCACCTTCCTTTAGTTCTGCTTTGGTACAGGATATAGCACTACAAGAACCAGAACCCTGCCTAATCTAATTACAGGGGTTCCCTAATGTAAACTGGATCTCTTTTCTCCATTGGAAAAGCCCTTAAGACTGTCTCACTTTAGCTACTCCATGCTGTCCTACTTTAGCTACTCCATGCTGTCCTACTTTAGCTACTCCATGCTGTCCTACTTTAGCAACTCCATGCTGTCCTACTTTAGCTACTCCATGCTGTCCTACTTTAGCTACTCCATGCTGTCCTACTTTAGCTACTCCATGCTGTCCTACTTTAGCTACTCCATGCTGTCCTACTTTAGCTACTCCATGCTGTCCTACTTTAGCTACTCCATGCTGTCCTGCTTTAGCTACTCCATGCTGTCCTACTTTAGCTACTCCATGCTGTCCTACTTTAGCTACTCCATGCTGTCCTACTTTAGCTACTCCATGCTGTCCTACTTTAGCTACTCCATGCTGTCCCACTTTAGCTACTCCATGCTGTCCTACTTTAGCTACTCCATGCTGTCCCACTTTAGCTACTCCATGCTGTCCTACTTTAGCTACTCCATGCTGTCCCACTTTAGCTACTCCATGCTGTCCTACTTTCGCTACTCCATGCTGTCCCACTTTAGCTACTCCATGCTGTCCTACTTTAGCTACTCCATGCTGTCCCACTTTAGCTACTCCATGCTGTCCTACTTTAGTTGACTCAAGTTAACAAAAAGCACCTGGATGATCATCAAGACTCTTGGAAGAACGTTCTATGGACAGATGATTCAAAAGTATAACTTTTTGGACGACATGGTCCCAGTAATGCATGGCGAAAACCAAACTCTGCATTCCACAGTAAGAACATCATACCAAAGGTCAAGCATGGTGGTGGTGGTGTGATGGTTTGGGGATGCTTTGCTGACTCAGGACCTGGACGACTTGCCTTAATAGAAGGAACCATGAATTCTGCTCAGTATTAGAGAATTCTACAGGACAATGTCAGACCATCCGTCTGTGAGCTGAAGCTGAAGCGCAGCTGGGTCATGCAGCAAGACAATGATCCAAAACGCACAATCAAGTCTACATGAAAATTGCTAAAAAGCAACAAATTGGAAGTTTTGGAATGGCCTAGTCAAAGTCCAGACCTAATCCCAATTAAGATGTTGGGCAGGACTTGAAACGAGCAGTTCATGCTTGAAAACCCACACGTCACTGAGTTAAAGCAGTTCTGCATGGAAGAGTGGGCCAAAATTCCTCCACAGCGACGTGAGAGACTGATCAACAACTACAGGAAGCATTTGGTTGGAGTCATTGCAGCTAAAGGTGGCACAACCAGTTATTGAGTGTAAGGGGGCAATTACTTTTTTACACAGGGGAATTGGGTGTTGCATAACTTTGTTTATGAAATAAATTAAATAAATATGTAATTGTTGTGTTATTTGTTCACTTATCTTCCCTTTATCTAATATTAGGTTTTGGTTGAAGATCTGATAACATTCAGTATCACAAATATGCAAAAGTAGAGAAAATTAGAAAGGGGGCAAATACTTTTTCATAGCACTGTAATATTGTCAACTTTGTTATTTATTTGGATGCACTAGTACATATTATGCACATATACATCACAATTTAGCACAGTGAATTATTTATGACAGTTTTATAATCTTTACATCAAAACAGAAAAATATCAATGTCACTGATCTTACGGTGTGCTTGGGGGATGAGCTTCCTGTTAGAAGCTTGCTCTGCCCCCCTCTATGACGTCACACCAATGAAGTGATGTGATTTTGATCATGTGGTTTCTCTGCAATGGCTTAGTAACAATAGTTTTGATTTTCAATTGTCAGACCAAGAAAAACTAACGTCAGGATTAAGCTGTCCCAGTTTATATGATGTCCCACTTTTTCTGAATTCACCCTACATGAAAGAGTTATCAAGTAAGGGTTGGAGTTAGAGATTGAGGCTGCTATTACAATAACACTGTACTACTACTGCAAAAGTCTGGCAGTGACTGTGGTATTCCTTCAGGACTGTTCAGGAAATAACCTTGAGTTTGTTTGCGTTTACTGTCACAATGACGCATGTAAAAGTTTCCCCATTTGACCTTTCGCTAAGAACTGCCCCCCTTGGTTACTGTAGCAACTTCTGACAACATTTTCCTGCGAAGCCCATTTCCCCAAATATACTACTGGCAAAATCCCCTCACAATGACCTCAAACTGTGTTTTTAATACAAAATTAAATTAAACACAGAAAACCCCTTGCTTATTAGGAAACTCTCTATGCTGTAGTGTGACTAGCCACGATGGCTCTGAATACTCTGTCAGTCTGCAGTCAATGTTACTAACCACTTTTGGAGCTAACTAGTGCTCTCAAATCGTATCCTGATGTCGACAGCAGATGGGAGTTGTATTCATAACATGGCTAACTTAGCTAGCTAACGTTTCTAAAAAAAAACATTTATATTAACTGGTTAACTAGCGTTAGCAACGTTGGGTGGTCAATAAGACTGAGAGTTAGCTAACCAGCTGAGCTAGCAAACTATGATAACAAAAGTATAATTTCAGATTCGAAAAAATACTCCATCGACAGGCTTTGCTTTTCAGGAATCAGAGTAACAAGTACCCCTGGTGCATTGTTCAATTATTTAGCCATTGAAACCATTTGTTTTTGGATGAAAACTCTCCGTTTTTTAAAATGGCTTCCATGCGTTTAAAACGTGAGCTTGTCCAAGGTGTTGGACGAATGGGGCCAGGGTTCCGTTCTAGAAGGACGGTTTCAACTGCTCCTACAATTTTGCTTCGGTACTGCAGTTTAACTGACGCCCGGCCCAGAAAACCAATTTCCATATACGGCCACACAGAGAAGTCAAATTTGAAAATTGCTAATAACAAACTTTAGTCATCACCTTTGTGAACAAAACATTCATTATTCAAATAATTGTCTCTGAGGCCGATTTTTTTCCTATTACTCACTGCCAAAGATATGAACATTTTATATGTATCCAATGTCTCCCATGTTTTTGGATGATGTGATGGCTTTGTCGCTGTTCCCTGTGCGCACTGAGTGCTAGTGCGCATTTGATGTTGATCAATATAAACCGGATATATCGGAGTATGCGACCATGAGTAGGTTACCTTGAAAACAACTGGCGGACATCTTGGACGCAGTCTCCAGTTCTTATTATACCTCAGTGTGTCAGACTTGACAACAGTTGCTATGCATTGGAGCGCTGCGATAGGTTGCACCAAATTCTGGGGCGGGGCTTAGTGAAGGGTCAATTGGTTATATCCTTTAAGCAGGTAAATATGTGGTTTTGTGGTCCGATCAAGAAGTCCCCCCCCCCCATACTCAACATGGTTGCTTGGAAAACACAGTCAAACCTGGAGTAGATTGCACCCAAAGCTTTTCAGTCTAAAACTTAACTTCCCTCAGGCAAAGTACTCTGATATCCTTCCTTTCATGTGTTGGCAGATTGTATAATAGCAGGAATGAGGAGTCGGGTATCCCAAAACACACCTGTAAGGTGAAACCGTAATGTCAAGGGCAGGTATATAGGGGTTTGCTACAAATGTGTTACCTGCACTGGAGCCCAACAGAGTCAGACTATCTATACCCTGCAGGGAATCAGAGGCTGAGATAAAGGTTTTTCAAGTGAAGAGACATGGTTTGCCATAGAATGACAGCTACATAATTTGGCTAAACTGGTGAAATACACCAATGGAAGGCATTGAGTGTTGGGTTAGTTTAGCCTAGTTTAAAATGTAGAATATTTCAGTGCTTTCACATGGTGGATCTTGCCCCATTTCCTCATAGCACCCTGACCCTTTTCATTGCATTCTAAAGGGATTTGTATGGTGTGTGACACCCTATTAATCTGTGTAGTTCACTGTTTCACTACACGCTAGTGTTTGAATGGAGGGGAAATTAGATGGCAAAAGACTGCGGGTCAATTCTTCACGCGCCCAATTCAGTATGCCAGAAAGCAGAAACATTCCACGTGATGATGGAATTACTCCCTCCCTAACCGCACGCACAGAGCCAGCATTGGAGCAGTAGCGCTCACTCATCAACCGCACCGCAGTGAGACATTTTACCTTTTGTTGTAGCCTTTTCCACAACAGCGAACAAGTGCACTTTCCGCGGAAACATGCGTGTTTGACACTTTTAATAACTTTTTTATATCTTCATTTGGACCCTTTTACCTTGAGAGAAACATGCCGGAGCGTATCAGCATTTCGGAGTTTGTTGCTCTGACAAACGAGGACTTAGCTTCACCGGCTACCTCGAGTTTTCAGTCCAAAATGAGTGATTGTCGGAACACCGTTTCCGCAGTCGAAGAGGTAAGTTCGGCTAGTGCAGCGCGGCGAGAGAGTGGTGAACGCGCAGTACGTACTAATATTGTATACCTGTCCGCATCAGGTAGCCTAACTTGTTATTGACAGTGGTGGGAGGTGAACCAATAGGTAAACCCCAAGTTTAGCCTTTTCACTGGCCAAGCGAAACAAGTTTGCCAAGGTCACTTTGATGTCATTTATAAACGTAGGCTATTTATAAATATTGCCGTGATATTTCACAAGTGTTTTATGTCGTTGTTGTAGGACAGTGGATAGTGCAATGCAGAGGGTTGGGACTGTTGATAGATAGGCGAGGTGTGTATTTTTAATAATTATTACAAATAAGCATGTACAAATATGTAATTTGCCTGTATGAGGGTTAAGCTAAGTGACTGGGACACTGAAAACTTTCCAGGATAACCTAAGCTACAGTACAGTTATGACCTTTTTCATGCAGTAACAGGCTATTGCATAGTTTCACCTGAATACAATTCCTCCCATAACAGAGAAAGTGCCCATGGGTTCAAGTTTAGCCTGTTAGGACTGAATTCCCGGCAAAGTGTTTTGACATTTCCAGCAGGTGAAAGTGGTCTCTACTGTCTACTTTGAATTACATCACCACACACAGAGAGTCCTGGACAGTTGGTCATGGACATCTGTTTTAGAGCTCTGACGAAAACTGTTTTGTACAGGATGAGGCATAGCTGTCTCAGACTTACAGTTTGTAGAAACCTACTGGATGTTTGAAACCAGCAACATCAGAATACTGGTTGTTAGTTTTGTTCAAAATAATAGTGTAGGACTCATTGACCACTATCCCCACAGCCTGATTCCAACTCCCTCATCCCCACTGTATCCGTACCCATTGGATGCAGTGATCACAATATAGCAGCTATATCTAGGAGAACCAAGGTTCCAAAAGCTGGGCCTAAAATAGTGTATAAGTTTTGCTGTGACTCTTATGTGGATTATGTAAAATATATTTGTTGGTCTGATGAATTTCTGAAATTGCTTCTTACATTTACATTTACGTCATTTAGCAGACGCTCTTATCCAGAGCGACTTCGAATTATTGATAAACATGCACCTGTTAAGAAACTGACTGTCAGAACTGTTAAGGCTCCATGGATTGATGAGGAATTGAACAACTGTATGGTTGAAAGAGATGGGGCAAAAGGAGTGGCTAATAAGTCTGGCTGCACATCTGGCTGGCTGACTTACTGTAAATTGAGAAATTATGTGACTAAACTTAATGATTACGTCATTGGCAAAGTGGAAAAACTTAAGCAGGAAATGGCAACAACGAACAGTGAGCCATCGTATTCATGCATAAAAAATAAAAATAACGAAGGAAAAGCATTTTAGTTAGAATTTTGGAAGTTTAGTGTGGGACAGGTGGAAAAAGTATTGTTAATGACAAACCTCCTGGCATTGACAACTTAGATGGAAGGCTATTGAGGATGGTAGCTGACTCTATGGCTACTCCTACAGTG
Organism: Coregonus clupeaformis; assembly: GCF_020615455.1. NCBI lineage: Eukaryota > Metazoa > Chordata > Actinopteri > Salmoniformes > Salmonidae > Coregonus > Coregonus clupeaformis. Next base: position 7,606,656 of record NC_059212.1, on the reverse strand, counting down.
CATTCGGAAAGTATTCAGACCCCTTGACTTTTTCCACATTTTGTTACGTTACAGCCTTATTCTGAAATTGATTAAATAGTTTTTTTCCATCATCAATCTACACACCCCATAATGACACAGCAAAAACAGGTTTTTAGAAATGTTTGCAAATTTTTTGCAAAAATATTGAAATATCACATTTACATAAGTATTCAGACCCTTTACTCAGTACTTTGTTGAAGCACCTTTGTCAGCGATTACAGCCTCAAGTCTTCTTGGGTATGTCACTACAAGCTTGGCACACCTGTATTTGGAGAGTTTCTCCCATTCTTCTCTGCAGATCCTCTCAAGCTCTGTCAGGTTGGATGGGGAGCGTCGCTGCACAGCTATTTTCAGGTCTCTCCAGAGACGTTAGATCGGGTTCAAGTCCGGGCTCTGGCTGGACCACTCAAGGATATTCAGAGACTTGTCCCGAAGCCACTCCTGCATTGTCTTGGCTGTGTGCTTAGGGTCGTTGTCCTGTTGGAAGGTGAACCTTCACCCCAGTCTGAGGTCCTGAGCGCTCTGGAGCAAGTTTTCATCAATCTCTCTGTACTTTGCTCCGTTAATCTTTCCCTCGATCCTGACTAGTCTCCCAGTCCCTGCCGCTGACAAACATCCCCACAGCATGATGCTACCATCACCATGCTTCACCGTAGGGATGGTGCCAGGTTTCCTCCAGACGTGACGCTTAGCATTCAGGCCAAAGAGTTCAATCTTGGTTTCATCAGACCAGAGAATCTTGTTTCTCATGGTCTGAGAATCCTTTAGGTGCCTTTTTAGCAAACTCCAAGCGGGCTCTCATGTGCCTTTTACTCAGGAATGGCTTCCGTCTGGCCACTCTACCATAAAGGCCTGATTGGTGGAGAGCTGCTGAGATGGTTTTCCTTCTGGAAGGTTCTCCCATCTCCACAGAGGAACTATGGAGCTCTGTCAGAGTGACCATCGGGTTCTTGGTCACCTCCCTGACCAAGGCCCTTCTCCCCCGATTGCTCAGTTTGGCTGGGCGGCCAGCTCTAGGAAGAGTCTTGCTGGTTCCAAACTTCTTCCATTTAAGAATGATGGACGCCAGTGTGTTCTTCGGGACCTTCAATGCTGCAGAAATGTTTTAGTACCCTTCCACAGATCGGTGCCTCGACACAATCCTGTCTCGGAGCTCTACGGACAATTCCTTCGACCTCATGGCTTGGTTTTTGCTCTGACATGCACTGTCAACCATGGGACCTTATATAGACAGGTGTGTGCCTTTCCAAATCATGTACAATCAATTGAATTTATCACAGGTGGACTCCAATCAAGTTGTAGAAACATCTCAAGGATGATCAATGTAAACAGGATGCACCTGAGCTCAATTTCGAGTCTCATAGCAAACGGTCTGAATACTTATATAAATAAGTACATTTGCAACAATTTCTAAAAAACTGTTTTCGCTTTGTCATTATGGTGTAATGTGTGTAGAGTGATGAGGAAAATCTTTTATTCAATCTATTTTAAAATAAGGCTGTAACGTAACAAAATGTGGAAAAAGGGAAGTGGTCTGAATACTTTCCGAATGCACTGTATCTGTCATATATTTCATCTGAGTCTAGAGGAAGGTGTTTGTCCTCAGGCCTGGAGGGAAGCCAAAGTAATTCCGCTACCCAAGAGTGGTAAAGCGGCCTTTACTGGTTCTAACAGCAGACCAATCAGCTTGCTGCCAGCTCTTAGCAAACTGTTTGACCAAATACAATGCAATTTCTCTGTAAAACAAATTGACAACAGACTTTCAGGATGCTTATAGAGAAGGGCACTCAACATTTACTGCACTGACACAAATGACTGATGATTGGTTGAAAGAAATTGACTGTAAGAAGATTGTGGGAGCTGTACTGTTAGATTTCAGTGCAGCCTTTGATATTATTGACCATAAGCTGTTGTTGAGAAAACATATGTATTATGGCTTTTCAACCTCTGCCATATTGTGGATTCAGAGCTATATATCTACTATAACTCAGGGGGTTTTCTTTACCAATGACATGCCACTGGCATTAAACAAAACCTGTGTGTCCATGTATGCTGATGATTCAACCATATACGTGTCAGCAACCACAGCTAATGAAGTCACTGAAACCCTTACCAAAGAGTTGCAGTCAGTTTTGGAATGGGTGGCCAGTAATAAACTGGTCCTGAACATCTCTAAAACTAAGAACATTGGATTTGGTACAAATCATTCCCTAAGCACTAGACCTCAGCTGAATCTGGTAATGAATGGTGTGGCTGTTGAACAAGTTGAGGAGACTAAATTACTTGGTGTTACCTTAGATTGTAAACTGTAATGGTCAAAATATATAGATTCAATGGTTGTGAAGATGGGGAGAGGTCTGTCCGTAATAAAGAGATGCTCTGCTTTTTTGACACCACACTCCACAAAGCAAGTCCTGCAGACTCTAGTTTAGTCTTATCTTGATTATTGTCCAGTCATAGGTTGTCATAGGTCAAGTGCTGCTAAGAAATACCTAGTTAAGCTGCAGCTAACCCAGAACAGAGCGGCACGTCTTGCTCTTCATTGTAATCAGAGGGCTGATATAAATACTATGCATGCCAGTCTCTCTTGGCTAAGAGTCGAGGAGAGACTGACTGCATCACTTCTTCTTTTTCTAAGAAACATTAATGTGTTGAAAATTCCAAACTGTTTGCATAGACAACTTACGCACAGCTCTGACCATCACACTTACCCCACCAGACATGCCACCAGAGGTCTTTTCACAGTCCCCAAATCCAGAACAAATTCAAGAAAGCGTACAGTATTATACAGAGCCATTATTGCATGGAACTCCCATCTCATATTGCTCAAATGAACAGCAAACCTGGTTTCAGAAAACAGATAAAGCAACACCTCATGGCACAATGCCTCTCCCCTATTTGACCTAGATATTTTGTGTGTATGTATTGATATGTAGGCTAAGTATGCTATTTTTAAATTGATGTAGTTCTGTCCTTGAGAAGTTCTTGTCTATTAATGGTCTGTATTATGTCATATTTCATGATCTGTGTGGACCCCAGGAAGAGTAGCTGCGGCTTTTGCAACAGCTAATGGGGATTCTAATAAAATACCAGTACCATACCCACTGAGACATTGACTACTGAGGAATAGTCTCTCATGGTCTCTGTCATGAACTGTTTGAGAGACCATTGTGGAACAGATGTTCAGATGGGCAATAATCGTCCGAGCCTTCGTCAAAATCTTGAGCTATGAAAGGCAACAGCTGAAGATGCAAAGCTTTGATCTCTATTGGCTGGTCTTGATGACCGAATTTTACTGAACTTCGATGTCAACGTGAGATTAGGAGTAAGTAGGCTCTCCTCAAGGCAGTTCTTAGTTAGGGAGATCTTAGCTGTTATAGGAGAAGGGAGTGATTATGACGGTTAGGATCGTCTAGCAATGCATGGAACTGTGAAAAATGACACAGGGAAACGTCAGAGTTGACTCGCTATTGGAGAAAGCTGTAGCACAGAGGACACACTGCTCTTGAAATCTGGTTGTTATTGGAAACTTGTCAGCTAGAAGAGTTGATGGCCTCTATAATTGGAGAGGCTGAACTGAAGGGTGGGGATGAAATAAAATGTCTGTTTCTGCTTTCAGCCATTCACATGAAATGACATGAAATGTCTGTTCCTCATCAGTTACATAATCAGGATGGATAAAACTCCTGGCAATAGAAGCACAACGCAATCCTGGCTGCAACACGTTTGACTAATGCTCTTCAGACTTGGCATGGCAGACCTGCCAGACTGAATGAATCCAAAGCCAAACATTACCACAACTTTCTCACAACCTTCTCCAAACGTTGATTTTGTCACAGCAAGGCTAGGAGAATGACATTCTCCATAGACTGAATCCCAACCCCAAAACAACCTTTCCACAACCTTCCTCAAATGTTGACTCAGCATAATCCCATGGCTGGTTTCCTCACAGCAGGGCTAGGCTAAAAGTGCCAATCAGCCCCACTAGAAGCCCTTGGCTGCACAGCACATCTCTGGCAGGGCTTCCTGAAGGGATTATGGCAGAGCCTCTTTAATTAGCTCAGTTCCTGAGGGCTCTGACTGGGGCTCTATGGGGTTCTGGGCTGGGATGACCCGGCTGAGCTTATAGCAGGACCACCGGAAAACAAACACAGCAGGCCAGCCAGACGGCACTCGTTTGGAGTGTGGACGGCTAGGAAGGATTGGGGGGGGGGTGAAGGACAGTGGGTTTGGTGGAAGGAACACAGCCTCAAGGCCTGTTTGGGTTAATGTGTGTGTTAATGTTTGTTTGAATCCAGTTATCCTCCGACTGTGGTTTCAAGGCTTCTCAAATTGTGGATGAATCAGCGAGAGAAGCTGGCTGCTGACTGTGACCACACACACACACACACACACACACACACACACACACACACACACACACACTCTAAGCTTTGTTCATGAATATATCTCTATGATCCAAATAAACCTCAGTGGTCTGAAATGCCCCAGTGAAAGTCCAAAGAAAGAAAATATGGGGGAAAAAAATAAACAACTATATATATATAACCTCACACACACTTCAGTTGTGTAGTCATGATATGATATATGACACATTTTAAATTGCCAATCCGCAGTTTAAATGATAACAAAGCAGTCACCCCGTCTCTGTTCAGATTTTCTTTAAGCTGGGGGATGGGCCTGGAGAAATGTAACCAGTCTCAAATTCATAGACAGAGCTATGGATGCAAGGACTGATCATCCATGATATCAACATGATAGTTTTAACCATGTTTTGAGGTTTACATTGTTTACAAACATTGGAGTAAAACAAGCTTATATTTTGGGTTCTGATGGGGTAGGACAGTTGAACTAAGCTCTTGAGGCATTATAAGTTAAATTCTTTAAGATTCTATGGGTTTATTGTTCATTTATAAGTCCAACAATGGATGTAACAACTACAGATTGCCCCTTTAAGATGATATGACACATCACTGGGCTCCTGGCCATCTCTCCAAACTGAACAGTACTGCTGGACGCTAAAGTCTGTTTGTGTATCTCTGTCAGTATGTTTAGGTTAAGGGCTGTTGGATGGACACACACACACATCACCACACACACACACGCACACATGCACACGCACTGTGTATGGCATTTCTCCCACTGCCTGATAACCATCACAAAAGAGAGGGAAGCCAGAGAGATACCCTGGGGTTAGACGCGCCAGTCCAACCATTTCTCTATATGACAAATGTCATTATTTATAGTTACGACAGTCTGGAAACATAGCTGGGAGAGGCCGTTTTGGAATCCGACTCCCACACCAGACCTGGGTTCAAATACTATTTGAAATTATTTCAAATACTTTAGCTGGGCTTGATTGAGCTTGCCTGGTGCAATGGAATCAATAGGAAAGTCCCAAAAGTGCCCGCCACTCTATGCAGGCTAAAGCCAATTAATATTAGGATTTGAACCCATTGCAGGGCAGCTATGGAGAGAATCCATTTTAATGCAACGTGATCAGGGCCATTTACGAATATGTACTGTAGGCATAGTGTGTTCCCCATTGGCTGGGTATCAAGGGCGGAGTGATCCCACTATTAGGTCATGGTGTTTTGGAGGAGGCTGGGTGTTATGGCTATAGTGGTTGGGCTGGCTGTGGCATCCTACTGCTGCTTGTTACCCTTGGAGGGAGGGAGAGAGAGAGAGAGAGAGAGACAGAGACAGAGACAGAGACAGAGACAGAGAGAGAGAGACCAAGGGCTTGTGGTTCTTCAACAAATCTGTCCTCATGCCAGCAGCAGGTTAATAGGATCAGATATCCCTGAAGACAGGAATTCCTGCTGTGCTGCCTGACCATGGGTTGACAGTGACACACACACAATCAAGGACACACACACCAACATTCCCTAGACTCTTGAGAGAAGAGCAAAACAGTTACACCCATAAATAAATCTGTTACCATTGAGACAGACTGGGTGTATGCTCCACAGACAATGGCATCTTTCCTCTACTGTCTGTTTCTCTATTATTACAGCAGCTCTGGCTTCTGTGTGTGTAAGAAGAGTGTCAGCAGACAGGACACAGCAGGGATGAACCACAAGGTCCTCAGGATCTCAGACAGGACACAGCAGGGATGAACCACAAGGTCCTCAGGATCTCAGACAGGACACAGCAGGGATGAACCACAAGGTCCTCAGGATCTCAGACGGGACACAGCTGGGGTGAACCACAACGTTTGGTCCTCAGGACCTTAGGTTTTATGCTAAATGCATGCTGGGGGTGGGGGTTTAAAGACTGTTAGGAAACGTAACATACCTTTGATTTACCGTAACAGGGTGTGTTGTAACTGTTCTACAGTCTACTGCACCATGGTGGTCTGGCCTGTACTTGGACTCTGTGTACAAGGAGAGGTTTTAAAAAGGTTATCCCTTTGTTAAATGGCGACATTACCTCATTACCTCTTTCAACCATAAATACGTATTGTCAATGTCTTTTGCTTATAGGAAACATCATATTGGACACATCACCTTCACCCAGACTGTCTCATAGACTTATTGTAAACACATTTATGACATTGAAGCATAAGAGTTTCAGACATTACCTTTTCACTTTGACCACAATGTCTTTCCCTGACTCCCACATGGACCTGCTCAGTGGTGGACTGTGAAACAGTGGAAAATAAGGCCATTTTCCAAGTCTTTCCATACAGTTTAAAGTCCCATGCCCTTTTAAATTTGACAAATAAAACATGGGAAGTCCCCCGCAAGGGCTGTTGTTATGCTACATGAACACTAACCACCACTGGTCGAGTAACTGTAACTTTAATAATCCTTATAAAAACTATTTTGTAGCTAGCAAATCTGGACCTCGAAGCCAGTTCCACTGCTTTTTTAATTTTCATTCTTCCTTCTAATCAGGGACTGATTTAGACCTGGCACACCAGCTTGGTGCAATTAATTATCAGGTAGAACAGAAAACCAGCAGTAGTCCGGACCTCGTGGTGTAAGATTTGAATATCAATGTTCTAAAGCAAACAGAGCAGAGCAAAGTTTCAACATGTCAAAGCGAGGTGAACCTGAAATAACGACAGGTGAGGTCGGTGGTTGGTGTATGAGTGACATCATCAGCCCAATGATGGCAAATGTGACGGTGCTAGACGGACTAACTGCTGATTCACCTGTTCACTTAACATTAGTCATGGCGTGGGAACTTTACAGTCGTCATGACCGCTGCTAGAAAGTGTGTTTTCCCTAGAGACTGTTCGACAGGTTACATTTTTTTTCACCGTTGCTGTTTCTCAGTCCTACTAGGTGAAATCCTAACTTGAGGTCTGTGGTGTAATATTAGATTTTCTCCCATTGACATCATCAATACATGATTTACATCAAAGTCAGAGTTACATGGACAGACCGATCTGAAGTTAGGATTTACCTCATAGGGAAAGATCTGCCTTCCTGAAACCCTATACTGCTCAATACATGTGAAGTATATGTTTCCTTAAGTCTCTTCTCTGCTTTCTGTGTTGCAGTCCTTAGAGGTGGACCAGAGCACCTTACAGAGGATGAAGAAGATGGTCAAGGCCATCCACAGCTCTGGACTAAGTAAGTGGCCATACACACACTGCATTATAAGCCTTTTTATAATACATTATAAAGGCTCATACATCTTTATAACAAGTTATAACGCATTATACCGACAGGCTTTAAGTAAAGTGTTGATCAGCAGTATTTTCAAAATGGCTGCCAATTCCCTTATAAATGACATCACGTGGCTTGTGTGGGCATTGTTTTTTTGTTAGGCTCCTTTGATAGTCATGTGACTAGGGCGTGGGATGAGGGCTCATTATGGCTAAGGTGTGTTTGTGGATGGTGTCGTTGTATTGGTTCTATGTGATGTGTTGGCTGAGCCGCTCCACCCTGTCTGTCTGTCTGTCTGTCTGTCTGTCTGTCTGTCTGTCTGTCTGTCTGTCTGTCTGTCTGTCTGTCTGTCTGTCTGTCTGTCTGTCTGTCTGTCTGTCTGTCTGTCTGTCTGTCTGTCTGTGGTGTAAAGGTTCATCAAACGCACGGTTCGGTATGTATTGCTGTTTTGGGGTCACGTTTCGGTAGAGTAGGAAAATTAATTGCCAACAGTTACTGTAGTTAATTTTGGTTTATTTAAGAAATCCAAAGTGTTGGTATTCCTGACTCCATATATGATCATGAGTCATATAATGTCTGATGAGAGCACCAAAAGGAGTACCAACACTTGGTATTTTCTTAAATGAAAACACACGATTACTCAACAACACTAAAATAAAGTGCAATATGCATGTGAAATCAATATGTAAACACGGCTCAGACATTGTATAGGTCTATGCTATAATGTTTTCTTACAGAGAGAAAAAGATGCGCACTGACTCTCATAAAGGGGGCGTGTCTGTAGCGCGGTACTTCTCATTTCCCGCTCCGGGGTCATGTGATGGGCTGTCACTGTTAAGTAGCGCTCTGTAGCCCTGGAGGGCCATCCGTCTGTAGTAAGCGCTACACTGGGTGCATTGGCCAATTCACTGACAGCTTTAGCCTGCTTATATAGAGGGGGTACTACCCGTTTGCTGAAATGGGTGCGCGAGGGCGAAGTTCGTAACGTGGCTCGAGCACTTTCACGAGGTGCTGAAACCTGGGGAATACTGGGGTGATGTCGACGTAAATGTGTCAACATGTTTGAGGTGTTGGCAGCTGCATAGGCTATTCTCGTTGAGCAGTGGCGACATACTCTCTCTGTCCATCGCCGTTGTAATCTACTGGGAAGCCAAAATGTTCCCAAACTGGAGATTTAAACGATGGCTGCGCCTCACAAAAGGACAGTTTGAAATGCTCCAATTAAAGAGTTGAATTTTGATAACAAAGTTGTTTGTTTTACAACTAGTTGTTTTAACAGAATAGCCTGAAATGTTTTTTTCAGCTCAGTTTTACTCAAGAGGCATAACCTATAGGTCTAGTGTTTTTATTTGTTATATATTTTTTTAACGTATTCTTTCAGGTTCACAGTGGTGACCGAACCGAGGTCTCCGTACTGAACGGCCTGTCTGACAGTGTATGTGTGTGTGTGTGTGACAATGTCCTCTCAGTGTTGGCTGTTTAGACTGGCGTGGTTCATTTCAGACACCAACCCACCAAACTTCAGTGGTCAAGGAGGCCGAAGGAAGGTGTGTGTGTGTGCGTACGCACGCACGCGCGTGGCAGGTAGCTTAGTGGGTAAGAGCGTTGTGCCAGTAACCGAAAGGTTGCTGATTCTAATCCTTGAGCCGACTAGGTGAAAAATCTGTCGATGTGCCCTTAAGCAAGGCACTTAACCCTAATTGCGTCTGCTAAATGATTGAAATGTAAAATGAAATGTGTGTCTAGAATGTAGATGCATAGGAGCGTGTGCCCACTGTCCACCTACCTACCACACACTGTGGCTTTGTTGGCAGGATGGTTGGAATGATCAACATGTTGATGTTGACTGAGTCCAACTGTAAAGTAGCTCATACAGTATTCTATCAGATTTTGGACAAACGAGGACAGTTGACTTTCTTTATTATGTAGATTCAGAATCTGGGGACTTTGAATACTACTACTACTACTACATTTTAGTCATTTAGCAGACGCTCTTATCCAGAGCGACTTACAGTTAGTGAGTGCATACATTATTTTTTGTATTTTTCATACTGGCCCCCCGTGGGAATCAAACCCACAACCCTGGCGTTGCAAACGCCATGCTCTACCAACTGAGCTACATCCCTACAACCACTACTACTACCACCACTACTACTACTACCACTAGTACTATTACTACTACTACCACTAGTACTATTACTACTACCACTACTACTACTACTACCACTAGTTCTACTACTACTACTACCACTAGTACTACTTCATACTGATGTGACCAAGCAACTACTCACCAGATTCACAATGCTAACAACATACAGCAAACATGGATGAACACATTAAAAAATAAGTTATTTTTCATCTTACTGAACTGTGAAATAGTCTGTTTTCTATTTGCGGGGTTTAACTGTCAGATTTAAGTCAGAGAGAAACAGAGTTAGGAAATTATGTTTGTGTCAGTCAGTACAGAGATACCCCAACCCCACTTCTCTCCACACAGCCCCCATCCCCCCTCTAAACCCCCACTTTCTCTATCCCTCTTAACTGGAATCATATGGGGCCGTTCCATTCCAGTAAGGCTAAGGGGGGCCCCTCTTTTCCTGTTCGTTGTTAGTGGCTGGCTGATTCAGAACCCCTCAATCAGCCGTGAGTGATACAGTATGTGGTTGGTTGGTTGGCTCTCTCTCTCTCTCTCTCTCTCTTGCTTCCTCTCTACAGGGGGACATTAATGATCTTCCTCAGAGATGTTAGTCAGCGTTGTGCTGCTCGTCAGGTTTTTGTTGCTGTGAACACAACTGCGGTTAGCATGCAGCCGCCACACACACACACACACACACACACACACACAACATTAAAGACTGAGAGAGACCATTTTGAACAAAAGCAGACTATTATCTGAGGTAAGCCATCATGATGGCATAATGTACATTTTGTAACAGTTACTTGACAAACTGTAGGCTAGGTGCTAGGCTGTTACTGCTCCCACTGTCGTTACCATGCTGTAGGCTAGGTGCCAGGCGGTTACTGCTCCCACTGTCGTTACCATGCTGTAGGCTAGGTTGCTAGGCGGTTACTGCTCCCACTGTCGTTACCATGCTGTAGGCTAGGTTGCTAGGCTGTTACTGCTCCCACTGTCGTTACCATGCTGTAGGCTAGGTTGCTAGGCTGTTACTGCTCCCACTGTCGTTACCATGCTGTAGGCTAGGTGCAAGGCTGTTATTGCTCCCACTGTCGTTACCATGCTGTAGGCTAGGTGGCAGGCTGTTACTGCTCCCACTGTCGTTACCATGCTGTAGGCTAGGTGCAAGGCTGTTACTGCTCCCACTGTCGTTACCATGCTGTAGGCTAGGTGCCAGGCGGTTACTGCTCCCACTGTCGTTACCATGCCAGACCTTTGACAAAGGACCTGGCTAAAGCACAAACAGACTGGCACCCGTGCTAGAAAGATGGAGACAGGTACTCAAAAATACTTTAATCCCAACTATTACAGCTGGTAAAGCTCTGCTCAGTAGTGTGAAAAGGGTATATGAAAGGGTATATGAAAGGGTATATGAAAGGGTATATGAAAGGGTATATGAAAGGGTATATGAAAGGGTATATGTGGTCACTTTCTCTTGGGTCATGACCTAATAACCTCTTGTTTTGTTTATGTTGACAGGCCGTAGTCAGAGAGCAGTGGCACCGCTGGGAGAGAGAGAGGGAGAGAGAGCTCTCAAAAGACGGCAACAACAATGAAGTGTGTTTTGTGGTTCTAGGTCACACGGAGAACAAGGAGCAGTACATTGAGGTGCTGGAGAACCTGGGGAACAGTCACCTGACCCAGGACAACAACGAGGTGTCCACAGGGTTCCTCAACATGGCCGTCTTCACCAGGGAGGTCACCGCACTCTTCAAGAACCTGGTGAGGGGAGGGGGAGACTTTGGAGGAGGCTGGGAGTCGGGTGAAGAAGGGGGAGGAGGGGTAATAGAGAGAAGTGGGAAGGTCCACACAATAGTTATTTCATTTTACAGGACAAACATTTCACTCATCTGGGCTTCATCAGTGCCATAGGGGTAGGAAGGGTAAGACACATTTGGAGAGGGGAGGGTGGGATCACTTTCAGGGGTTGGGGGAAGGGCGTAAGACTTCGTAGGGAGGGAGGGTGGAGGAAGAGCTTTGGGAAGTGGGGGAGAGGACAAGAGGCAATGGGGTGCAAGACCTGTTCTCAACTGGTTTACCTGGTTAAATAAAGGTGAAATAAAAAAATTAATAAAAAAAAAGACTTGGGGGAAGATTTGTGAATGAGGGGTGTTGATGTACTGCAGTGACGGTGATGAGAGGTGTTGAGATGGTGTTGATGTACTGCAGTAACAGTGATGAGGTGTTGAGATGGTGTTGATGTACTGCAGTGATGGTGCTGAGAGGTGTTGAGATGGTGTTGATGTACTGCAGTGACGGTGATGAGAGGTGTTGAGATGGTGTTGATGTACTGCAGTGATGGTGCTGAGAGGTGTTGATATACTGCAGTGATGGTGCTGAGAGGTGTTGAGATGGTGTTGATGTACTGCAGTAACAGTGATGAGGTGTTGAGATGGTGTTGATGTACTGCAGTAACAGTGATGAGGTGTTGAGATGGTGTTGATGTACTGCAGTAACAGTGATGAGGTGTTGAGATGGTGTTGATGTACTGCAGTAACAGTGATGAGGTGTTGAGATGGTGTTGATGTACGGTTTGAGGTGTTGAGATGGTGTTGATGTACTGCAGTAAGGTTGAGGTGTGAGTGGTGTTGATGTACTGCAGTGATGAGAGGTGTTGAGATGGTGTTGATGTACTGCAGTAACAGTGATGAGGTGTTGAGATGGTGTTGATGTACTGCAGTGACAGTGATGAGAGGTGTTGATGTTGATGTACTGCAGTGACGGTGATGAGAGGTGTTGATGTACTGCAGTAACGGTGATGAGAGGAGGAAGAGGGAAGGTTACGGTTCAGAGGGAAACGGGGCAGACAGACAGTGATCTGATTGTTATTGTGTAGGTGGTGACAGAACAGAATGCTAGCTGGCTGGTGTGACTACTAGGGGATGAGCTGCTAGATAATAAAATAAAATGGTATTTGTTACATGCTTCATAAACAACTGTCAGTGAAATGCTTACACATTTAAAAAATAATAACAGGAGGAATAAATACACAATGAGTAACGATAACTAGGCTATATACACGAGGTACCAGCACCGAGTCGATGTGCAGGGGTACAAGGTCATTGATGTAGATATGGACATAAAGGTAGGGGTAAGGGACAGTTCTAAATTTACTGGGGTGTAAGCCAAATTTCCTCATCTGCTTGCATGCACCTCCCCTATTTTTGGTACTTCCCTTATGCATTACACTTTGACTATACCACAGGTCAATATAGTGTACCAGTCTAGCTGTCTGTCCTGCCCTCTATCCACCATTCATAGTGACAATCGTGGTAGGGTTAACTCGCAATCATACCACACATAAAAGCATTCAAAGCAATGTTCTATATGAATCCACAAGATAGAGGAATAGCTGATAGGCAGCTGACCAGGTACATCATTGCACATGAAAGAACAGTGAAGACGTGACACGCAGCTCAAAAAGCTCCCCCTATTGGTCTTGTTTAGGGACAATGCAATTATCCAAACTAAACTAGCCTACAACACTACAATGCAATGAATAATTGCATTATTGTTTTCAAGTGAGTACAGAATTCTACTCTAGGCTGCAGTGAAAATGTCATTTGAATAACAGCGCCAAAGCCCTTGTGATTTGAATTGTTTCATTCCATTTGGATCAGTTGTGGGTCCTACTCTGGACAGTTTATAAGGTCTAGAAAGGCACAGTAGCAGGTCAGTCTGACTGTATTTTTACTTCTGATACTGAGATACGCTGTCTGTTGCAGATCATCATTCTCCCAAGTCCTCCTATAATAATGTGGCCATATATACTCCCGGCAGGCCCATTTATTCAGGAAAGTTTTAACGCACGCCTCCTCTCCAATCCGAGCGGCTATTCCTCACGCACCCTAGAACCTTTAATATAGCCTAAATAATGTAACTTTTAACATTTATTACCTTTCATATGAGGCATAAACACAACCAGTCACAACCAGTCACAATTTTGCACGTTCGTCCAAAATATAATTCCAGCATCCTAAAAATGGCCTGACATTAACCAGGTTCCCATCCATCCGTTTTATGCCAGTAAAGGACATGTCGGATAAAAAATGGAGACCAAAATGTCGACAAAACTAAATACGCTATAGACAAAGTGGGATATTTTTGTATCAGTACAATTAATGCCAAGAGTGTGCAAAGCTGTCATAAAGGCAAAGGGTGGCTATTTGAAGAATCTCAAATATAAAATATATTTTGATTTGTTTAACACTTTTTTTGGTTAGTACATGATTCCATATGTGTTATTTCATAGTTTTGATGTCTTCACTATTATTCTTCAATGTAGAAAATAGTAAAAATAAAGAAAAACCCTGGAATGAGTAGGTGTGTCCAAACTTTTGACTGGTACTGTAGCCTCCTGTAGCTCAGTTGGTAGAGCATGGCGCTTGCAACGCCAGGGTTGTGGGTTCGATTCCCATGGGGGGCCAGTATGAAAAATGTATGCACTCACTAACTGTAAGTTGCTCTGGATAAGAGCGTCTGCTAAATGACTCAAATGTACTGTGTATTTTTATTTTTTTACTGACAAATAAAATCAATCAATCCAAACTGTGCAGCGGCCATTTGATGAATGGAAAGACAAGTCTGTTACAAAAGAGTTAGCGCAAAAGGGTGTTAATGCCGATAGTCCGGGTAGCTTAGTGGGTAAGAGCGTTGTGCCAGTAACCGAAAGGTCGCTGGTTCTAATCCCCGAGCCGACTAGGTGAAAAATCTGTCGATGTGCCCTTAAGCAAGGCACTTAACCCTAATTGCTCATGTAAGTCGCTCTGGATAAGAGCGTCTGCTAAATGACTAAAATGTAAGATGTAGCTATTTGGTTAACGATTTAGCAGTCATATGGCTTGGGGGTAGAAACTGTTCTGTTTGTTGCAGACTTGGTGCATCGGTACCGTTTGCCGTGCGGTAGTAGAGAAAACGGTCTTTGACTTGGGTGCCTGGAGTCTTTTACAATTTTTAGGGCCTTCCTCTGACCGCTTGGTATAGAGGTCATGGATGGCAGGGAGCTCGGCCCCAGTGATGTAGTGGGCCGTACGCAGTACCCTCTAGTGCCTTGTGGTCAGATGCCAAGCAGTTACCATATCAGGCGGTGATTCAGTCAGTCAAGATCTGAGGGCCCATGCGTTGCTGTGCCTTCTTCATGACTGTGTTGATCTGTGTGGATCATGTTCATTCCTTAGTGATGTGGACACCGAGGAACTTGAAGCTCTCTAAGGAACTTCAAGCTAGAGGTGTAAAGGGGGTGTTACTCTATGAAACACCAGGGTCCTATTTAGTAGGGCACACTGTAGCAAAACGTTTTACAACAAAAAACTAAGTTCAGGACAGGTAGGCGCTCTGTTTCAGTCCATTTCCTTTATTTCTAGCCTAATGAACACGACCCAGGGCGGTATTTAAATCCATAAACGTGGAGTTGAGCTCCATCAATGAAATCATTATCCGGTTATGTAAACATGAAATTATCTGCTCCATAACCAACATCTAGTCCATGATGTATGCAACTCTCTGAAATGTGATGACTGCACATGATTAAAGTGTGGTCCTAGAAGCATTACTCAACTTGCTCCACAATGCCAACGTTAAGATGCAAGTTAACCAAGCCATGAGCTCAATAACCCCTGCTGTGTTTGTGTGTGTGTGTGTGTGTGTGTGTGCTGTCAGAGGGGTTATTTATGAATGAGTTGCAGTTTGGTCACAGCTGGAGGGTCAAAGGGCCCCCGTTTAGGGAGAGGAAGGGTGAGGGGAGACCCCAAACTTGTCTCAGGTATGTATGTATGTATGTGTGTGTGTGTGTGTGTGTGTGCCTGCGTGTGCATATATGCTTGCAGGAGTGTGTGTCATTGTGTTGGAGGGATACAACAGCTGCAGGAGTGCAGTCAAGAGCCCCTCCGAAAACTGGAGCAAGCCGAAACCCTCCCACTGATAGTCTCCATGGCGATGATAATTCATCCCAGACCTCTGTGTGTTGGGAGTGGACAAGGTCCCTCCCCCCAGCTGTCAATCAAAGTTTCCCTAGCAGACTCTAGAGGAAGTGCTAGAGGGAACTGGGGAAACAAATCCAAGTCACTACCGCTGTTTGATTAAGGGGCTTTTAGAGTAAACTTTGTGTGTGGTTTGGCAGGGGGCGTGTGTGTGTGTGTGTGTGTGTGTGCGTGTGTGATGTCACTGTTAGGCCTACACAACACAAGGTTTTTTCCATTTGCTCAGTTATTGGAAGTCAATCAAAACAAACAAAGCTTTGGATCAATTTCTCAAGGTTAACCCGAGTATGAACTCAGAAGAGGGAAGTGGTTGACTTGTATTTACCTACAAAGCTGCTTCAGTACAGGACATGTTTTTGCACTGAACAGTCAGTCAGTATATTGTTAATCAATAGGATCTACAAAAGACCTTCAGATGTTTTCCCAGTGAGCACAAGCACATTGTCTTAAGGCTTCAGGGGCACATGTAGGTTTGGATGAAGAGTTATTTTCAACGTTGTTTGAGTGTCTGACAATTATATTTGAGAATGGTTGTTTCCATTGAGTGATATCACTTCATCCATCACGTTAGGTAAATAGAAACGGCAGAACATACAGATAGGTATTTGTTTTACATCCAACATATATTTTTACATCCAACATATATGTACGAACTGTATATGCACTCTTGTCTACATAATTTCCCCCTGTGGGAAAAAAAGGAAGTATCCTGAATTGAATGAACAGGCTTAAACCAATGTAGATGTTCCCCATGTGACATGCTGTTGTACGGAACGGAGGAAAACGGCGGACATGTTTACGTCGACGTACTGTCTATGAATGAGAATAAACCTGCATAGACGCTACCCAACACGTGGAGCTATTCAGTAGGTCACCTCCCTGCCTTGAGATAAGAGAGAGGGAGGGGATGGCAGGGTGCCAAGTCCTTGTTCCAGGGTGGTAGGGTTTATACGATGCATTAGCCCTGTAAGATCTGAGGCGGAGGAGGACTTGACTAACTTTATTGCACCAAGCTTTCATATTAATGGACATGTCTTGTGGATGTCCTAAAATGTGCACCGTACATCTGTAGTCCAACTGACTGCATAACAGGATGTATCTCAGCATGAGTAACTAGAATACAGGGATACACTCATTCCATCTGAATCTCATTTGATTTGGTTAATGCACATATTCTGAGCCCACAAATGAAATCATACACATTGTGGTGCACTGGGATGTATGGATTGAATCACAAGTTGATCATATCCATCCCATGGAATGTGAATCACTGGGAAACTGGAACAACATTATAGGATTGAAAGGAACCAATACAGGTTTTTGTTGTTTCATCGTTGTAAATTGGAATGTGTGGTTGTCTGTGTGTAGCTATGTGACTCATTGCCTCCCTCTCTCTCCCTCTCTCCCTCCCTCTCTCCCTCTCTCTCTCCCCCTCCCTCCCTCTCTCCCTTCCTGTCTTCCAGGTCCAGAATCTGAACAACATAATCTCCTTCCCCTTGGAGAACGTCCTGAAGAGTGAGCTTAGAGACAGCAGACTGGTGAGTAACCCTACTGTAGTGTACACTACATAGTCCCCTGTAGCTCAGTTGGTAGAGCATGGCGCTTGCAACGCCAGGGTTGTGGGTTCGTTTCCCACGGGGGGCCAGTATGAAAATGAATTCACTAACTGTAAGTCGCTCTGGATAAGAGCGTCTGCTAAATGACTAAAATGTAAAATAGTGGAACACTTCTGTCTCCCCTACTGTGGAACCTACTGTGGAACCTACTGTCTCCCCTACTGTCTCCCCTACTGTGGAACCCTACTGTGGAACCTACTGTGGAACCTACTGTCTCCCCTACTGTGGAACCTACTGTGTCTGTAAAGTCACCTAGACAATACGAGATACTCCTAGACAATACGATATACTCCTAGACAATACGATATACTCCTAGACAATACGATATACTCCTAGACAATAAGATATACTCCTAGACAATAAGATATACTCCTAGACAATACGATATACTCCTAGACAATAAGATATACTCCTAGACAATACGATATACTCCTAGACAATACGAGATACTCCTAGACAATACGAGATACTCCTAGACAATACGATATACTCCTAGACAATACGAGATACTCCTAGACAATACGAGATACTCCTAGACAATACGATATACTCCTAGACAATACGATATACTCCTAGACAATAAGATATACTCCTAGACAATACGAGATACTCCTAGACAATACGATATACTCCTAGACAATACGAGATACTCCTAGACAATACGAGATACTCCTAGACAATAAGATATACTCCTAGACAATACGAGATACTCCTAGACAATACGATATACTCCTAGACAATACGATATACTCCTAGACAATACGAGATACTCCTAGACAATACGAGATACTCCTAGACAATACGATATACTCCTAGACAATACGATATACTCCTAGACAATACGAGATACTCCTAGACAATACGAGATACTCCTAGACAATACGAGATACTCCTAGACAATACGATATACTCCTAGACAATACGAGATACTCCTAGACAATACGAGATACTCCTAGACAATACGATATACTCCTAGACAATACGAGATACTCCTAGACAATAAGATATACTCCTAGACAATACGAGATACTCCTAGACAATACGAGATATCTCCTAGACAATACGAGATACTCCTAGACAATACGAGATACTCCTAGACAATGAGATACTCCTAGACAATACGAGATACTCCTAGACAATACGAGATACTCCTAGACAATACGAGATACTCCTAGACAATACGAGATACTCCTAGACAATACGAGATACTCCTAGACAATACGAGATACTCCTAGACAATACGAGATACTCCTAGACAATACGAGATACTCCTAGACAATACGAGATACTCCTAGACAATACGAGATACTCCTAGACAATACGATATACTCCTAGACAATACGATATACTCCTAGACAATACGAGATACTCCTAGACAATACGAGATACTCCTAGACAATACGAGATACTCCTAGACAATACGAGATACTCCTAGACAATACGAGATACTCCTAGACAATACGAGATACTCCTAGACAATACGAGATACTCCTAGACAATAAGATATACTCCTAGACAATAAGATATACTCCTAGACAATACGAGATACTCCTAGACAATAAGATATACTCCTAGACAATACGAGATACTCTTAGACAATACGAGATACTCCTAGACAATACGAGATACTCCTAGACAATAAGATATACTCCTAGACAATACGAGATACTCCTAGACAATACGAGATACTCCTAGACAATACGAGATACTCCTAGACAATACGAGATACTCCTAGACAATACGAGATACTCCTAGACAATACGAGATACTCCTAGACAATACGAGATACTCCTAGACAATACGAGATACTCCTAGACAATACGAGATACTCCTAGACAATAAGATATACTCCTAGACAATACGAGATACTCCTAGACAATACGAGATACTCCTAGACAATACGAGATACTCCTAGACAATACGAGATACTCCTAGACAATACGAGATACTCCTAGACAATAAGAGATACTCCTAGACAATACGATATACTCCTAGACAATACGAGATACTCCTAGACAATACGAGATACTCCTAGACAATACGAGATACTCCTAGACAATACGAGATACTCCTAGACAATAAGATATACTCCTAGACAATACGAGATACTCCTAGACAATAAGATATACTCCTAGACAATACGAGATACTCCTAGACAATAAGATATACTCCTAGACAATACGAGATACTCCTAGACAATACGAGATACTCCTAGACAATAAGATATACTCCTAGACAATACGAGATACTCCTAGACAATACGAGATACTCCTAGACAATACGAGATACTCCTAGACAATACGAGATACTCCTAGACAATACGAGATACTCCTAGACAATACGAGATACTCCTAGACAATACGAGATACTCCTAGACAATAAGATATACTCCTAGACAATACGAGATACTCCTAGACAATACGAGATACTCCTAGACAATACGAGATACTCCTAGACAATACGAGATACTCCTAGACAATAAGATATACTCCTAGACAATACGAGATACTCCTAGACAATACGAGATACTCCTAGACAATACGAGATACTCCTAGACAATACGAGATACTCCTAGACAATAAGATATACTCCTAGACAATACGATATACTCCTAGACAATACGAGATACTCCTAGACAATACGAGATACTCCTAGACAATACGATATACTCCTAGACAATACGAGATACTCCTAGACAATAAGATATACTCCTAGACAATACGAGATACTCCTAGACAATACGAGATACTCCTAGACAATACGAGATACTCCTAGACAATACGATATACTCTAGACAATACGAGATACTCCTAGACAATACGAGATACTCCTAGACAATAAGATATACTCCTAGACAATACGAGATACTCCTAGACAATAAGATATACTCCTAGACAATACGAGATACTCCTAGACAATACGAGATACTCCTAGACAATACGAGATACTCCTAGACAATAAGAGATACTCCTAGACAATAAGATATACTCCTAGACAATACGAGATACTCCTAGACAATACGAGATACTCCTAGACAATACGAGATACTCCTAGACAATAAGAGATACTCCTAGACAATAAGAGATACTCCTAGACAATACGAGATACTCCTAGACAATAAGATATACTCCTAGACAATAAGATATACTCCTAGACAATAAGATATACTCCTAGACAATACGATATACTCCTAGACAATACGAGATACTCCTAGACAATACGAGATACTCCTAGACAATACGAGATACTCCTAGACAATAAGATATACTCCTAAACAATACGAGATACTCCTAGACAATAAGATATACTCCTAGACAATACGAGATACTCCTAGACAATACGATATACTCCTAGACAATACGAGATACTCCTAGACAATACGAGATACTCCTAGACAATAAGATATACATTTAGTCTAATGACTAAGGCACAAACCTGGAAAACATCAGCTCTATGTACTCAGCCCTCCTCTGAGACGCTTAATGAATATGGAACCAAGGTTTTTTTCAGACAAGGAAAAACTCTGGGCCACAGTCAAAGGCTACAGGTACTAGGGCCTGGTGTTTCACCAGGCCAGGCTTCGTTGTCCTACTTAATGAGAGGTCATTCACCGGCAATAGGTTTTGTTATTGTACCGTAAACCCCATTGTTGAAGTGTCATATAAGGTGAATGGTGGGGCCAGAGCCTTCTATTCACAGTCAAATGTAATCTAAAGTTGGGGCCCCTGTGCAGTGTCCTGTGACTGTCCACACTTCAGATAATATAGAGGCAGTGTTTATTTGGCTTGTCTGGAGCGCAGCCCAACTGAACCAATCTGTTCTTCTTCTGTCTTCTCTTCTTTAGGAGCTGAAGAAACAGTTGGAGAAGAGCTGGAAGGACTATGACATCAAAGTGTGAGTTGATATCACTCTATCAAAGTGATTATGACGGAAGTAGTCTTCCACATGGTTTGTGGTGCCTCTCTCAGAAAGATGAAAAGAGAGTTTTACTGTACACCCATCCAATCACGGTCTGGTTGTAAGTCAATGTAATATAAGAATGGGGTTTCACCTCCACTCTCCACTCTCCCTTATCCTTTCTCCTACTTCCTCACGTGAACTACTTGGAAAGAGGGAGTGTGTTACAGCAATAGAATGTGAAATAGGGCAATGATTAGGGTAGTAAATAACTGTAAATCCACCCATATCTCTCTTTTTCTCATTCACACACTCTCTCACAGACATGCACACATAAGTACACTCGCACCTCATCCACACTCGCACCTCATCCACACTCGCACCCCATCCACACTCGCACCTCATCCACACTCACACCTCAGCCCAAGACAATTCTACAGATATCTAATGCACTGTCCCTTCTCTCTTCAACATCTGTGTCTACGAATGTTGACGTTTAGTCTGCCATCCATTTAACAATGCTCTTTTGTTTTCATTGAATGGTATCAATAAAGATGCTTTACAGTCTAAAGTCCTCTCTCTCTCTCTCTCTCTCTCTCTCTCTCTCTCTCTCTCTCTCTCTCTCTCTCTCTCTCTCTCTCTCTCTCTCTCTCTCTCTCTCTCTCTCTCTCTCTCTCTCTCTCTCTCACAGTGGGAAGCTGGAGAAGGAGAGGCGCGAGAAGAGGCGTCAGCCGGGCCTGATCAGGATGGAGGGATACGACGTGACGGAGGACATGGAGCGAGAGAGGAGGACCTTCCAGCTGCAGATGTGTGAGGTGGGGACACATAGCTAGGACAAACACACACACACAGGTAGCAGTTACCCATGGACATTGATCTAAAGTCTGTTTCTCATTCCCCACTACTACCACTACTATCACTAATACCACTACTACCACTAATACCACTACTACCACTAATACCACTACCACCACTAATACCACTACTACCACCACTAATACCACTACCACCAATACTACCACCACTAATACCACTACTACCACTACCACCAATACTACCACCACTAATACCACTACCACCAATACTACCACCACTAATACCACTAATACCACTACTACCACTACCACCACTAATACCACTACCACAACTACTACCACTAATACCACTACCACAACTACTACCACTAATACCACTACCACCACTACCACAACTACTACCACTAATACCACTACCACCACTACTACCACTAATACCACTACCACCAATACTACCACCACTACCACAACTACTACCACTAATACCACTACTACAACTACTACCACTAATACCACTACCACCACTACTACCACTAATATACCACCAATACTACCACCACTAATACCACAACTACTACCACTACTACTACTACCACTAATACCACTACTACCACTACCACCAATACTACCACCACTAATACCACTACCACCACTACTACTACCACTACTACCACCACCACCAATAATACCACTACCAACACTACCACCACTACCACCACTAATACCACTACTACCACCACTTATACCACTACTACCACTAATGCTACTACCACCACTAATACAACTACCACCACTAATACCACTACCACCATTACTACCACCACTAATACAACTACCACCACTAATACCACTACCACCACCACTACTACCACTACTACCACTGCTACCACTACCACCACTAATACAACTACCACCACTAATACCACTACTACCACTAGCTACTAATACCACTACTACCACCACTAATACCACTACCACCACTACTACCACTACTACCACTACTACCACTCCCACCACTACTACCACTACAACTACCACTGCTAATACAGCTAATACCACTACCACCACTTCTACTACTACCACTGCTAATACCACTAATACCACTACTACCACTATTACCACTAACACCGCTAATACCACTAATTCCACTAATGCCGCTAATGCTTACGGGTAGGATTGGGGGAGGGCAATTTCTCCCCTGAATGGTACAGATCGTGTCAAGGTGGGGGAGGGAGCCAGACCCAGACTAGACTGTGAAATGTAAAATGTGCAGCACAGATTGGAAATGGCACTGAAACCAATGCTAAGCTCAGTTAAAGTTCTAGTCCACGCAAGCGTAGGGGAATTTGCTCTTTAGTTGCGCTCTCTCTGTGAGGCCAGCTGCTGAGATGGATGGAGGAATGCCCCCTCCTCCAAGGCCCTTGTCTGTGTCATGTTCGTTATGGCACACAACAGAAAACGTTTGAAAACATGCAACTGAAAACGAAAATGAGTGTTTCTTATTGGATAATTTACTACCACTAATATCACTACTACAACTACTACCACTACCACCAATACCACCACTACTACCACTACCACCACTACTACCACTACTACCACTACCACCAGTAATACCACTACCACCACTAATACCACTACCACCGCTATTACCACCACTACCACCACTAATACCATTCCCACCACTACTTCCACTAATACCACTCCCACCACTAATACCACTACCACCACTACTTCCACTAATACCACTCCCACCACTAATACCACTACCACCACTACTACCACCACTAATACCACTCCCACCACTAATACCACTCCCACCACTAATACCACTACCACCACTACTACCACCACTAATACCACTCCCACCACTAATACTACCACTAATACCACTACCACCACTAATACCACAAATACCACTACTACTGCTAATACCGCTAATACCACTACCACCACTACTACTGCTAATACCGCTAATACCACTACCACCACTACTACTACCACCACTAATACCACTACCACCAATAATACCACTAATACCACTACCAACACTACCACCACTACCACCACTACCACCACTAATACCACTACTACCACTACTACCACCACTTATACCACTACTACCACTAATGCTACTACCACCACTAATACAACTACCACCACTAATACCACTACCACCATTACTAATACCACTACCACCACTACCACCACTAATACAACTAATACCACTACCACCACTACTACCACTGCTACCACTACCACCACTAATACAACTACCACCACTAATACCACTACCACCACTACTACCACTACTACCACTACCACCACTAATACAACTACCACCACTAATACCACTACCACTAACACCATTACTAATACCACTACCACCACTACCACCACTGCTACTAACACCACTAATACCACTACCACCACTAATACCACCACCACCACTACTACCACTACAACTACCACTGCTAATACAGCTAATACCACTACCACTACTACCACTACCACCACTGCTACCACTCCCACCACTAATACCACCACCACCACCACTACTACCACTACAACTACCACTGCTAATACCACTAATACCACTACCACCACTACTACCACTACCACTCCCACCACTAATACCACTACCACCACCACTACCACCACTAATACGACTACTACTGCAAATACCGCTAATACCACTACCACTACTACTACCACTGCTAATACCGCTAATACCACTAACACCACTACTACCACTACTACCACTAACGGCGCTAATACCACTAATTCCACTAATTCCGCTAATGCTTACGGGTAGGATTGGGGGAGGGCAAGTTCTCCCCTGAATGGTACAGATCGTGTCAAGGTGGGGGAGGGAGCCAGACCCAGACTAGACTGTGAAATGTAAAATGTGCAGCACAGATTGGAAATGTCACTGAAACCAATGCTAAGCTCAGTTAAAGTTCTAGTCCACAGTTACACTTTACGAGCGTAGGGGAATTTGCTCTTTAGTTGCGCTCTCTCTGTGAGGCCAGCTGCTGAGATGGATGGAGGAATTCCCCCTCCTCCAAGGCCCTTGTCTGGGTCATGTTCGTTATGGCACACAACAGAAAACGTTTGAAAACATGCAACTGAAAACGAAAATGAGTGTTTCTTATTGGATAATTTAATACCACTAATATCACTACTACCACTACCACCACTACCACCACCACTACCACCAATACCACTACTACCACTACCACCAATACCACTACGACCACTGCTACTACTAATTCCACTACCACCACTAATACCACTACCACCAATACCACTACTAACACTAATACCACTACCACCACCACTACCACTACTACCACTACCACCACCAATACCACTACCACCACTGCTACTACTACCACCACTACTACTACTACTACTACTACCACCACCACCACTACCACCAATACCACTACCATCACTACTACCACTACTACCACCACTGCTACCACTAATTCCACTACCACCACTACCACTACCACCACTACCACCACTACTACCACCACCACTACTACCACTACCACCACTAATACCACTACCACCACTAATTCCACTACCACCACTACTACCACCACTTCTACCACTAATATCACTACTACCACTACAACCACTAATACCACTACCACCACTACTACTACTACTACCACTACCACCACTACCAGCTGGCCCCTCTGTGAGTCCAGCTGCTGAGATGGATGGAGGAATGCCCCCTCCTCCAAGGCCCTTGTCTGGGTCATGTTCGTTATGGCACACAACAGAAAACGTTTGAAAACATGCAACTGAAAACGAAAATGAGTGTTTCTTATTGGATAATTTACTACCACCAATACCACTACCACCACTGCTACCACTACTACCACTACCACCAATACCACTACCACCACTGCTACCACTAATTCCACTACCACCACTAATACCACTACCACCACTAATACCACTACCACCACTAATTCCACCACTACTACAACTACCACCACCATTGCTACCACTACCACCACCACTGCTACCACTAATTCCACTACCACCACTACCACCACTACTACCACCACTAATTCCACTACCACCACCACTACCACCACTGCTACCACTAATTTTACTACCACCACTAATACCACTAATTCCACTACCACCACCACTACTACAACTACCACCACCACTACTACCACTACCACCACTTATACCACTACCACCACTGCTACTACTAATTCCACTACCACCACTAATTCCACTACCACCACTACTACTACTACTACCACCACTACCACTACCACCAATACCACCACTGCTACCACTACCACCACCACTACCACCACTGCTACCACTAATTCCACTACCACCACTAATACCACTACCACCACTACCACCACGACTACCATCAATACCACTACCACCACTGCTACCACTACCACCACCACTAATACCACTACCACCACTACTACTACTACCACTACCACCACTACTACTACTACCACCATGAATACCACTACTACTACTACTACTACTAACTACCACTACTACCAGCTGGCCTCTCTAATAATTAATAATAATAATTTGAAGTCCTTCCACTGGGCACAAACGTCAGTTCAACATCTAGTTTTGATTTACATTTGGTTGAGTTGTCACCTAACGTAAAATCAACAAAAATATTCACCATGTCATTGGATTTAGGTTAAAAGTTGGGTGAAAAACACACGAAATGCCTTTACGTTGATAATTTTTTGCAAATCCAATCTATTTTCAACGTTGACTCAACGTCATCACACTGATTTGTTTTTGTTGAAATGATGTGGAAACAATGTTGATTCAACCAGTTTTTGCCCAGTGGGCTGTTTCAGTCCATTTTGTCCCATTTGATGGAAAATGAACATGACCCAGCGTAGCCGCAGACAGACGGCTTTAAACAAGGCTTTATGGAGCAGAGACGCAGCAGACTGCAGTCATTCCTTCCACAAGCAGCAGAGAGCTCCTACAGCTGGCTCTCACCAAGGCATTTTCCTTTTAAAGCAACATTTGAAACACTTCAAACAGTTAAAAAATGGATCAGGGAAAAAACACACCCTGAAACTGTTCTGTGCTATTTCATGTTTAGGCTACGTCCTGAGAACCATACTGTCTATGGCAGAAGAGACTTGTTCATATGAAAGTCTATCATTTTTCCTGCCCATGTGTCCTGACCGGGAAAAACTCTGGGCCCAAGTTACAGACTACAACTAAAGAACAGGAGTTTTACCTGGGTCAGAACACAAGGGCAGGGGCATACAGTACATTTCTCTTACCATGAT
This sequence comes from Coregonus clupeaformis, assembly GCF_020615455.1. Lineage (NCBI taxonomy): Eukaryota > Metazoa > Chordata > Actinopteri > Salmoniformes > Salmonidae > Coregonus > Coregonus clupeaformis. The sequence continues at coordinate 7,579,216 of NC_059212.1, read as the reverse complement.
TAATGAGTGACTGGTTGAATCAGTGAAATGATACACAACTTCTTAATAACGGTCTGTAACCAGTATGACCGTTTCTGAACCTAAACCAGCCCTGTAACCATGGTTACTAATCTAGCACTGTGTCCTCTGGTTTGTCCAGTACCTCCTGAAGATCCAGGAGCTGAGGGTACGTCAGGGTCCGGACCTGCTCCAGAGTCTTATCAAGTACTTCCAGGCCCAGCTCAAGTAAGTTCTCCTTCTATGCTTTCATGCCCTTTTCAAACTACTGAGCCAAGCAGAGCTGTACTGCACTGGCCTGGTTATAGTCTGAAATAAAACATTTAAGACCATTTTTATATCCAAGGCAGTACGGTTCTGGTTGGCCCTATAGTTTGAATTGAAAGAGTCCTCGCTGAACTCATTTGGCCTTATGGAAAGCGTATGGCTTTCATTTGTAGCCTACTGCTGTATCTCCCAGCTACTTACTACACGTCATAAGGTTTTACCTCAGGAATGTTACTGTGGCTTCTGGTGTCATGTTGTGGCTGTTTTGGTTTTGTCTTCCTTTTACTACAGTAGCTATCGCCACGCTACTTAACTATTCGGTTGCATATGTTATATGTGTTCTACGTGTGTTTGTGGAGCGTGTGTGTGTGTGTGCGCGCGCTCCTGTGTGTCTCTCTCTCTCTGTGTGTGTGTGTTTGGGGTTGTGTACCTGAGTGTTATGACTCAGTGTTATTGTGTCATCTCAGTTTTTTCCAGGACGGCTTGAAAGCTGCCGAAAACCTTAGTCCCTTTGTGGAGAAGCTGGCTACGTCGGTGCACATGGTAATAACAACTGTTTCTGTTTGTTTTGTGTGTCTGTCTACCTGTCTGTCTGTCACACACACACACACACACACACACACACACACACACTAACTACCAACTCCAACTGGACATTAGTCATCACCTGCTATGGAAGCCCAGAACAGACAGAATAACAGATTATGCATCGCAGCAGACAACTCCACTGTAAGTCTCATAGACAGACAATTCCACTGTAAGTCTCATAGACAGACAACTCCACTGTACGTCTCATAGACAGACAACTCCACTGTAAGTCTCATAGACAGACAACTCCACTGTAAGTCTCATAGACAGACAACTCCACTGTAAGTCTCATAGATAGACAACGGTTGAGTAAGTAAGCTACAGTCAAATTCCTAAGCCTCAACCTCCTCTCTCCTCCCAGACTTTCCCAACCCACAAGCTGTCTGCTATTTGATGCAATTCCCAATTTCATTGGAAGTACGGGCCCCTTATGCTATAATCGCCCAGACAGGTTTTCCAAACCAGGCAAAGCTTACATTTTCCTACCCATATCCCCCCAACTGCCAAACCAGGAGACTATCGCAAGGTACCGGTTATGGTTGTCAAGGTTACAGGGCAGTGGTGTTGAAGTGTAGTCTTAAATGACATGGTTATACAGCCTGGTCCACCTTAAATGGCATGGTGTGGTGGTTATACAGCCTGGTCCACCTTAAATGGCATAGTGTGGTGGTTATACTAAGCCTGGTCCACATTGTGGTTTACTGACCTAACGTCGGGTTGCACTCTCTCTCTCTCTCTGTCTCTCTGTCTCTCTCTCTCTCTCTGACATCAGGCACAGTGTTAGTAACGGACACTTGAGTTTAATGAGAGTGTCGTCGGTTCTTCTTGCTCTGCATGGTCGGAAAAGGGGCAAGCTCGTGCACGCTGTTTCTCAGGTTCAAGGGAGTTTTATGGAAAAGAAACCTGTTGGGACTTTTTCACGGTTCACCTAAACGTTGTTTTGTTGTCATCCTGTTTGATTGGTTGTTGTTTCATCAGACCCAGATCATTCTAATGCAACAGGCAGATAGGGGTTGTGCTAGCCTGGCGCTTTGTGCTGTCTAGGATTTGGCAAGACAGCACAAACTGATCTGGAGGGGAAAGAGGTACGGTTTCCACCCAGAAACCAAAGACTGTTCTAGAATGCTCTGTTACACTTTATTTTGCAACGTTATGCAAAGCTTGGTTTAACAGCTGTCCACACCCATTGATTGGGGACATTTCAGCAAAGCTTCCCATCCCAAATCCATTGTTTTTGGAAGACGGTTGGTGTTGTCAAAAGCTAGTGCACGCCACGTACACCAGCTACTCCCTCCAAATGCTCCCAAAATATCAGCCAAATCACTGTATGTTTAGATATTAGCTACAGTAGATGGCGTTCAGCTAGAAAGCTGATCTGTCCTGTGTCTGTGTGTGTGTGTGTGTGTGTGTGTGTTTACTGTAGGTGCGTCAGGACCAGGATGAAGAGGTGAGACAGCTCTCTCAGCTACGAGACTCCCTGAGACTGCTGCTACAGGTGGAGGGGAAAGAGGTACGGTTTCCACCACCACAGAACTCAAACACCCACTATAAACTATACTAGATCGCTTTCCAGGGTCTTGTTCATTAGCCACCAAACGGTAGAAAACTGACTCAAACAGAGGGGGACTACCTGGGCTTGTCCAATAAGAAGTGTTCATTTTCCTTTGGAAAATGTTTTGAAACGTTTTCCATTGCTTGCCCTAATGAACACGATCATGGTGGGTGGGTATAAAAAGAAAACGGGTATCTTTTCAATTACTCATAGTCAATCTATATTTTAATAAAGGATTTTTCTCCCGTTTTGTCCTAGGAATACCTGACCGGAAAGAACTCTGGTAACGGCTACAGCATCCACCAGCCTCAAGGCAACAAGAAGTATGGTACGGAAAAGTCAGGCTTCCTACAGAAGAGGAGTGACGGGTGAGTCTGTCTGGAGAATGTGAAAATACTGATAAATATACTGACCATGTACTGAAAACACACAAGGCTCCACTTCCACCATTAACCCCAATACGAGGATTCCACTAGCCTGTGTAACTGAGATTAGAACGTGCTGTGAACTCACTTCACAGCTAGCTCGAAATGGTGCTATTGAATTGCATCCTTTTCTATAGCTCAACTGGTTTGTATTTTGTCAAGCGGGCGGTCATGTGTTGGTGAGGCCCAGTCAGAGGCAAGTTTAGGGAGGCAGCTCGATATGCTAAGATAGCACACATAGGATTTGGCAAGACAGCATAAACCGATCCGGGTCTAGGCTAGGATGTCACAGGCTGTTTTATGGTTGTGACTAGACGGAGTACAGCTACGGACGACATTTACAATTGAACTACCGCAAGAGTTTGGACTTGATGATGAGTCGGAGTCAGATATCACAGAGTTGCTCAAAGTAGAAATATATAGCCAGTGCACAGATACAATATAACCTAGCCAACTGCCAACGCAGCCTAAATATGGATGCAGTGCTTTGTCAGCCCCAGCTGGTCTTCATTATTCTGGGGGTTTGGATCCAGGCGGTGAGGCCTGGCGTGAGTGAGTGAGTGAGTGAGTGAGTGAGTGAGTGAGTGAGTGAGTGAGAGAGAGAGAGAGAGAGAGAGAGAGAGAGAGAGAGAGAGAGAGAGAGAGAGAGAGAGAGAGAGAGAGAGAGAGAGAGAGAGAGAGAGAGAGAGAGAGAGAGAGAGAGAGAGAGAGAGAGAGAGAGAGAGAGAGAGAGAGAGAGAGAGAGAGAGAGAGAGAGAGAGAGAGAGAGAGACCATTCTAGCTCCCCTCATTCTCAGAGCGTTAGATTACAGTGTGATAACATGGGGGGAAGTGAGTCAGTTGGGGAAACGAACTTGTATTCCTGGAAATGATGTGTAAACTTGATGGTACTGTAGATATACAGTAAGTTATACCTGACTCAGACTGTGGTCTGTGTCTCTCTGTCTCCCCTCTCTCTTTCACTCCCTCCAGGATTAGGAAGGTGTGGCAGAAGAGGAAGTGTGGTGTCAAGTACGGCTGTCTGACCATCTCCCACAGCACGGTGAGACTCACCATGTCATGTGGCCTTTTAGCTGACATTTCATTCACCTCTCATTTCCTGTACCCCAATACAGGATGTAAACCATACAGTAAAGCTCACTGCCAAAAGTCATCCTCAATACAATATACCTGACTACCTGTAACTTTAAATCAGTCGCCAGTAGGGCTGACCCCATTTAGTCGACTGGTCGATTGTTTGGTTGACCGAGATTTCTTTAGTCGAGCAGTAGCAAAAAAAATATTATAATAATAACAAATCCATGGTGTACAAGACACCTGTCTGATTGGCTCCTGTCTGAGTGGACTGATCCATTGTGGAGGCCGTGGGGATGGTACAGTCTATCAGTCTAAGACGTGCTACTGAAATTGTATATGGTTATATTATGTAAGCACAATGGTGCAACACAAATAAAAATAATATTATTTTATAACAAATATGCTTTCTCTCGCGTTGGATAGTGCACTGTTGAATTGGTGCCTTTTCCTAGACCATGTTGCTATGTGCATAATAGCAAAGTTAACCAGCATATTGGTGTTGAGAACAATGTGGCGGAGGCAGCAGCAGAGTTAGGAGACGAGAAAACAGCCCTTGCCTTAATTGTCTAAGAAGTGAGGAGAGAGGAAGCCCCAACTTAATTAGGTCTATGATTAACAGCCTAACTGTTAAATGTGGCTGGCTTTATACAGTGGGAAAAAAAGTATTTAGTCAGCCACCAATTGTGCAAGTTCTCCCACTTAAAAAGATGAGAGAGGCCTGTAATTTTCATCATAGGTACACGTCAACTATGACAGAGAAAATGAGAAAAAAATATCCAGAAAATCACATTGTAGGATTTTTAATGATTTTATTTGCAAATTATGGTGGAAAATAAGTATTTGGTCAATAACAAAAGTTTCTCAATACTTTGTTATATACCCTTTGTTGGCAATGACACAGGTCAAACATTTTCTATAAGTCTTCACAAGGTTTTCACACACTGTTGCTGGTATTTTGGCCCATTCCTCCATGCAGATCTCCTCTAGAGCAGTGATGTTTTGGGGCTGTCGCTGGGCAACACTGACTTTCAACTCCCTCCAAAGATTTTCTATGGGGTTGAGATCTGGAGACTGGCTAGGCCACTCCAGGACCTTGAAATGCTTCTTACGAAGCCACTCCTTCGTTGCCTGGGCGGTGTGTTTGGGATCATTGTCATGCTGAAAGACACAGCCACGTTTCATCTTCAATGCCCTTGCTGACGGAAGGAGGTTTTCACTCAAAATCTCACGATACATGGCCCCATTCATTCTTTCCTTTACACGGATCAGTCGTCCTGGTCCCTTTGCAGAAAAACAGCCCCGAAGCATGATGTTTCCACCCCCATGCTTCACAGTAGGTATGGTGTTCTTTGTATGCAACTCAGCATTCTTTGTCCTCCAAACACGACGAGTTGAGTTTTTACCAAAAAGTTCTATTTTGGTTTCATCTGACCATATGACATTCTCCCAATCCTCTTCTGGATCATCCAAATGCACTCTAGCAAACTTCAGACGGGCCTGGACATGTACTGGCTTAAGCAGGGGGACACGTCTGGCACTGCAGGATTTGAGTCCCTGGCGGCGTAGTGTGTTACTGATGGTAGGCTTTGTTACTTTGGTCCCAGCTCTCTGCAGGTCATTCACTAGGTCCCCCTGTGTGGTTCTGGGATTTTTGCTCACCGTTCTTGTGATCAATTTGACCCCACGGGGTGAGATCTTGCGTGGAGCCCCAGATCGAGGGAGATTATCAGTGGTCTTGTATGTCTTCCATTTCCTAATAATTGCTCCCACAGTTGATTTCTTCAAACCAAGCTGCTTACCTATTGCAGATTCAGTCTTCCCAGCCTGGTGCAGGTCTACAATTTTGTTTCTGGTGTCCTTTGACAGCTCTTTGGTCTTTGCCATAGTGGAGTTTGGAGTGTGACTGTTTGAGGTTGTGGACAGGTGTCTTTTATACTGATAACAAGTTCAAACAGGTGCCATTAATACAAGTAACGAGTGGAGGACAGAGGAGCCTCTTAAAGAAGAAGTTACAGGTCTGTGAGAGCCAGAAATCTTGCTTGTTTGTAGGTGACCAAATACTTATTTTCCACCATAATTTGCAAATAAATTCATAAAAAATCCTACAATGTGATTTTCTGGATTTTTCTTTCTCAATTTGTATGTCATAGTTGACGTGTACCTATGATGAAAATTACAGGCCTCTCTCATCTTTTTAAGTGGGAGAACTTGCACAATTGGTGGCTGACTAAATACTTTTTTTCCCCACTGTAAATCATCCATCTATATCTACAGAAATAAGACAGATCCTGCTTCTGTTGCCTGTTTGACTGTTTGTTTAATAGCCTACTGATTCCATAAAGCACCAAGCTAAATAAAGCTTATTCCGTTTTTTATCTTTGCTATCCTTTAATAAAGGCTTTACACTTTTTTTTCGTTAGACCAGCCTCTCTGGTATTATTTATAATTTATTTAGTGTTGTTTACACTGTTTCAAATTGTCCGATTTTTATTTTATTTATAATAATAATAATAACCCTCCTTTTTCCTTGATCTCCTTATTGTTATTACTATTATTATTATTATTATTATTATTTATTATTATGATGATCATTATAATAATAAGTAATGTCATCATCATTCGTAGGCTTAGTATAGCAGCCTTGTATAACCACCATCGAGCTGTAGGCCTGAGAACACATCCTGTTTAGTCTTAATACCATAACTTACTTAGGCCTATATTTCAATCAGTCGATTGGTCGAAAGAACAGACGACTCTTGGTCGACCAATAATTGTTTTAGTTGTGGACAGCCCTAGTCGTCAGGTTGCTGATACCATAGTTAAGCTTAACAGGCTGGCCTAGTAGTGCATACCGTGCCTTCGGAAAGTTTTCAGACCTCTTCCCTTTTTCCACATGTTGTTACGTTACAGCCTTGTTCTAAAATTGATTAAATTAAGTTTTCCCTCATCAATCTACACACAATAACCCATAACGACAAAGCAAAAACTGTTTTTTAGAAATAAAAAATAAAAAACCTTATTTACATAAGTATTCAGACCCTTTGCTTTGATAATCGAAATTGAGCTCAGGTGAATCCTGTTTCGATTGATCATCCTTGAGATGTTTCTACAACTTGATTGGAGTCCACTTGTGGTTAATTCAATTGATTGGTCATGGATTTGGAAAGGCACACACCTGTCTATATAAGGTCCCACAGTTGACAGTGCATGTCAGAGCAAAAACCAAGCCATGAGGTCGAAGGAATTGTCCGTAGAGCTCCGAGACAAGATTGTGTCGAGGCACAGATCTGGGGAAGGGTACCAAAAAATGTCTGCATCATTGTAGTTCCCCAAGAACACAGTGGCCTCCATCATTCTTAAATGGAAGAAGTTTGGAACCACCAAGACTCTTCCTAGAGCTGGCCGCCTGGTCAAACTGAGCAATCGGGGGAGAAGGGCCTTGGTCAGGGAGGTGACCAAGAACCCGATGGTCACTCTGACAGAGCTCCATAGTTCCTCTGTGGAGATGGGAGAACCTTCCAGAAGGACAACCATCTCTGCAGCACTCCACCAATCAGGCCTTTATGGGAGAGTGGCCAGACGGAAGCCACTCCTCAGTAAAAGGCACATGACAGCCTGCTTGGAGTTTGCCAAAAGGCACCTAAAGGACTCTCAGACCATGAGAAACAAGATTATCTGGTCTGATGAAACCAAGATTGAACTCTTTGGCCTGAATGCCAAGTGTCACGTCTGGAGGAAACCAGGCACCGCTCATCACCTGGCCAATACCATCCTACATTGAAGCATGGGGGTGGCCACATCATGCTGTGGGGATGTTTTTCAGCGGCAGGGACTGGGAGACTAGTCAGGATCGAGGGAAAGATGAACGGAGGAAAGTACAGATGAAAACCTGTTCCAGAGCGCTCAGGACCTCAGACTGGGGCGAAGGTTCACCTTCCAACAGGACAACGACCCTAAGCACACAGCGAAGACAACGCAGGAGTGTCTTTGGGACAAGTCTCTGAAAGTCCTTGAGTGGCCCAGCCAGAGCCCGGACTTGAACCCGATCTAACACCTCTGGAGAGACCTGAAAATAGCTGTGCAGCGACGGTCCCCATCCAACCTGACAGAGCTTGAGAGGATCTGCAGAGAAGAATGGGAGAAATTCCCCAAATACAGGTGTGCCAAGCTTGTAGCGTCATACCCAAGAAGACTCAAGGCTGTAATCGCTGCCAAAGGTGCTTCAACAAAGTATTGAGTAAAGGGTCTGAATACTTGTGTAAATGATTTTTTATTTATTTATTTGTAATACATTTGCTTAAATTTCTAAAAACCAGTTTTTGCTTTGTCATTATGGGGTATTGTGTGTAGATTGAGGAGGGGAAAAATATATTTGATCATTTTTAGAATAAGGCTGTAACGTAACAAAATGTGGAAAAAGTGAAGGGATCTGAATACTTTCTGAAGACACTGTATACCATAGTTGTTGGGACCATTCCGGAAAAGACGATGTGAAAAGATAGGATCTGAGCCAGCATAGTGGGGTTTGGGTCAGCCCTAGAGTGGGAATTGACCCCAGTGTCATTGGTTCCACAGATAAACCGACCACCGGCAAAGCTCAACCTCCTGACCTGTCAGGTGCGCCCCAACCCCGATGAGAGGAGGACCTTTGACCTGGTCACACGTAGGTTCACCCCTCCCTGAACTCTCACCCCTGACCTCTCACCCCTCAGACCTCTCACCCCTCACCTCTCACCCCTCAGACCTCTCACCCCTCAACATACCTATTGTCTGAGCTGTGTGCAAGTGCATTTGCGTGTCTATATGCGTGTGTGTTTGTCTGAGCCTGTGTGTATGTAATGGAAAGCAGGTGCAGAGAGGCTAGTCTCCCTCAACCGATCCTCTCTCTGTGTCTGTGGATCAGGTTTTCCCCCTGTATGTATCCCTTGGAATGTAGCCTACTGCACTCTCTCTGTCATCCTCCTCTCTCTCTCCTCTCCTGTCCTGTCCCTCTAAATTCACACCTATCTTTCCTCTCTCTCCTCTCCAGATAATCGGACGTACCATTTCCAAGCCGAGGACGAGCAGGAATGCGTTATGTAAGCACAGCACTGGAATCCCTCCTTGTTTCTATACAAGTATTGTTCCAAATACACTGGAATCCTTCCTAGTTTCTATACAAGTATTGTTCCAAATACACTGGAATCCCTCCTAGTTTCTATACAAGTATTGTTCCAAATACACTGGAATCCCTCCTTGTTTCTATACAAGTATTGTTCCAAATACACTGGAATCCCTCCTAGTTTCTATACAAGTATTGTTCCAAATACACTGGAATCCCTCCTAGTTTCTATACAAGTATTGTTCCAAATACACTGGAATCCCTCCTCGTTTCTATACAAGTATTGTTCCAAATACGCTGGAATCCCTCCTCGTTTCTATACAAGTATTGTTCCAAATACGCTGGAATCCCTCCTAGTTTCTATACAAGTATTGTTCCAAATACACTGGAATCCCTCCTCGTTTCTATACAAGTATTGTTCCAAATACACTGGAATCCCTCCTCGTTTCTATACAAGTATTGTTCCAAATACGCTGGAATCCCTCCTAGTTTCTATACAAGTATTGTTCCAAATACGCTGGAATCCCTCCTAGTTTCTATACAAGTATTGTTCCAAATACGCTGGAATCCCTCCTAGTTTCTATACAAGTATTGTTCCAAATACGCTGGAATCCCTCCTAGTTTCTATACAAGTATTGTTCCAAATACGCTGGAATCCCTCCTAGTTTCTATACAAGTATTGTTCCAAATACACTGGAATCCCTCCTAGTTTCTATACAAGTATTGTTCCAAATACACTGGAATCCCTCCTAGTTTCTATACAAGTATTGTTCCAAATACGCTGGAATCCCTCCTAATTTCTATACAAGTATTGTTCCAAATACGCTGGAATCCCTCCTCGTTTCTATACAAGTATTGTTCCAAATACACTGGAATCCCTCCTCGTTTCTATACAAGTATTGTTCCAAATACGCTGGAATCCCTCCTAGTTTCTATACAAGTATTGTTCCAAATACACTGGAATCCCTCCTCATTTCTATACAAGTATTGTTCCAAATACACTGGAATCCCTCCTAGTTTCTATACAAGTATTGTTCCAAATACGCTGGAATCCCTCCTAGTTTCTATACAAGTATTGTTCCAAATACGCTGGAATCCCTCCTAGTTTCTATACAAGTATTGTTCCAAATACACTGGAATCCCTCCTAGTTTCTATACAAGTATTGTTCCAAATACACTGGAATCCCTCCTAGTTTCTATACAAGTATTGTTCCAAATACACTGGAATCCCTCATCGTTTCTATACAAGTATTGTTCCAAATACGCTGGAATCCCTCCTAATTTCTATACAAGTATTGTTCCAAATACGCTGGAATCCCTCCTAGTTTCTATACAAGTATTGTTCCAAATACACTGGAATCCCTCATCGTTTCTATACAAGTATTGTTCCAAATACACTGGAATCCTTCATAGATTGTATACAAGCATTGTTCCCATAGAAATAGAATGAATAGAACGGGCATCCCCGTTCAAGTCAATGGTGGCATAATGATGGGACTGGCGGCCATTGCTAGTGTACCCATAGCAAAGCAGGAAGTAAAAGCAGGAAGTGTACCCATCAATCTGTGCTGTGATTTGTTGAATCACCTCAACTGACATTACAAAAATACTTTCCATTGCATGAGCCACATCAGTTAACATAATTTGGATGAACATTCTACATTACCATGGAAGTTGTTGCATCACAATACCAGGCATCTATTGCGAGTGTACCCATGAGTTTACCTGTCAAATTGCCAGGGTTAGAGGTTCCAAGCCCATTCTATTCATTCGATTTCTATGATTGTTCCAAATACACTGACATCCCTCCTAGATTCTATACAAGCATTGTTCCAGATCCACTGAGGTGTATATAAGGGCAGTGACTGAGCCATTCAGAAAGAGAAAGAGAGAGAAATTCCATTCAGAAAGAGGAAACGATTACAATATATTATTTATTTCAGAGAGAGGAACAGATACAAAGTAGATCTTCTTTCAGAAAGAGAAATAGAAAATGATACTGAGATACATAGAAAGAAAGAAAGAAAGAAAACAGAGTGAAGTTACAGAAAGCAGAAGAGGGATACATTCAGAAAAAAGAGATACAATGTATTTCAAGACACAGAGACACACAGACTCCGATTTAGCTTTTGACTCAATTTGGCATGAGGGTCTGCTATACAAATTGATGGAAAGCGGTGTTTGGGGGACAACATACGATGTTATAAAATCTATGTACACAAACAAGTGCAGTTAAAATTGGCAATAAACACACAGATGTCTTTCCTCGGGCCGTGGGGTGAGACAGGGATGCAGCTTGAGCCCCACCCTCTTTAACATACAATGCCTATAGAAAGTCTACACCCCTGTGAACTTTTTTCACATTTTGTTGTCATTGCCTCAGTTTCATGCATTTAAATAAAAATGTTTTCCCACTTATCTACACACTTTTAAGGAGATGTTTTTGGGGGGTGAAAAAATGACATACTGTATTAAAAATACAAAATTGAAATATCATAATTGGATAAATCTCCACCCACCTGAGTTAATACTTGGTGGAAACACCTTTAGCAGCCATTACAGCTGTGAGTCTGTTGGGATAGGTCTCTACCAACTTTGCACACCTAGATTTGGCAATATTTGACCATTCTTCTTCACAAAACTGTTCAAGCTCTTTCAAGTTCTTTGGACAGCAATCTTCAAGTCATGCCACATATTTTGGATTGGATTTAGGTCAGAGCTCTGACTGGGCCACTCAAGGACATTTACCTATTTATTCCTTAGCCACTTTGGCTGTGTGCTTCGGGTCGTTGTCATGCTGAAAGGTGAACTTCCATCCCAGTTTCAGCTTTCTTGCGGAGGGCAGCAGGTTTGCTTCAAGGACTTTTCTGTACATTTCTCCATTCATCTTCCCTTCTATCCTGATAAGTGCCCCAGTCTCTGACGATGAGAAACATCCCCATAACATGATGCTGCCACCACCATGCTTCACAGTAGGGATGTGTTCTTTGGGTGATGTGCCGTGTTGGGTTTGCACCAAACGTAACTCTTTGCATCTACAGTTGAAGTCGGAAGTTTACATACACCTTAGCCAAATATATTTAAACTCAGTTTTTCACAATTCCTGACATTTAATCCTAGTAAAAATTCCCTGTCTTAGGTCAGTTAGGATCATCACTTTATTTTAAGTATGTGAAATGTCAAAATAATAGTAGAGAGTGATTTATTTCAGCTTTTATTTCTTTCATCACATTCCCAGTGGGTCAGAAGTTTACATGTACTCAATTAGTATTTGGTAGCACTGCCTTTAAATTGTTTAACTTGGGTCAAACGTTTCGGGTAGCCTTCCACAAGCTTCCCACAATAAGTTGGGTGAATTTTCGCCCATTCCTCCTGACAGAGCTGGTGTAACTGAGTCAGGTTTGTAGGCCTCTTTGCTCGCACACACCTTTTCTGTTCTGCCCACAGATTTTCTATAGGATTGAGATCAGGGCTTTGTGATGGCCACTCCAATACCTTGACTTTGTTGTCCTTAAGCCATTTTGACACAACTTTGGAAGTATGCTTGCGGTCATTGTCCATTTGGAAGATCCATTTGCCACCAAGCTTTAACTTCCTGACTGACGTCTTGAGATGTTGCTTTAATATATCCACATCATTTTCCTTTCTCATGATGCCATCTATTTTGTGAAGTGCACCAGTCCCTCCTGCAGCAAAGCACCCCCACAGCATGATGCTGCCACCCCCGTGCTTCACGGTTGGGATGGTGTTGTTCGGCTTGCAAGCCACCCCCTTTTTCCTCCAAACATAACGATGGTCATTATGGCCACATTTTTGTTTCATCAGACCAGAGGACATTTCTCCAAAAAGTACGATCTTTGTCCCCATGTGCAGTTGCAAACCTTAGTCTTTCTTTTTTATGGCGGTTTTGGAGCAGTGGCTTCTTGCTTGCTGAGCGGCCTTTCAGGTTATGTCGATATAGGACTCGTTTTACTGTGGATATAGATACTTTTGTACCTGTTTCCTCCAGCATCTTCACAAGGTCCTTTGCTGTTGTTCTGGAATTGATTTTCACTTTTCGCACCAAAGTACGTTCATCTCTAGGAGACAGAACGCGTCTCCTTCCTGAGCGGTATGACGGCTGTGTGGTCCCATGGTGTTTATACTTGCCTACTATTGTTTGTACAGATGAACGTGGTACCTTCAGGCGTTTGGAAATTGCTCCCAAGGATGAACCAGACTTGTGGAGGTCTACACATTTTTTTCTGAGGTCTTGGCTGATTTCTTTTGATTTTCCCATGATGTCAAGCAAAGAGGCACTGAGTTTGAAGGTAGGCCTTGAAATACATCCACAGGTACACCTCCAATTGACTCAAATGATGTCAATTAGCCTATCAGAAGCTTATAAAGATATCATTTTCTGGAATTTTCCAAGCTGTTTAAAGGCACAGTCAACTTAGTGTATGTAAACTTCTGACCCACTGGAATTGTGATACAGTGAAATAATCTGTCTGTAAACAAGTGTTGGAAAAGTAGATGTCCTAACCAATTTGCCAAAACTATAGTTTGTTAACAAGAAATTTGTGGAGTGGTTGGAAAGCGAGTTTTAATGACTCCAACCTAAGTGTATGTAAACTTCCGACTTCAACTGTAGGCCAAAAAGTTCAATTTTAGTTTAGTCAGACCACAAAACGTTTTGCCACATGGCTACAGAATCTCCAGAGTGTTTTTTGCATACTTCAAATGGGATTCAAGGTGGGCTTTCTTGAATAATGGCTTCGTTCTGGCCACCCTACAGTACATGGCCGATTTGTGGTGTTTGGGATATCGTTGTCACATGCACACTTGGACCAGTCTTGTCCATAAAAGCCTGTATATGTTTTTCACTTCGAAGTTGTGGCGTAGGATGTTTAGATCAATGGGGGAAAAACCAGTTTAATCAATTTTAATTCAAGGCTATTTGAAGATTTTGAAAGGGGGGTAGACTTTCTATAGGCACTGTATATATCAATGAATTGGCGAGGGCACTAGAACAATCTGCAGCACCTGGTCTCACCCTACTAGACTCTGAAGTCAAATGTTTACTGTTTGCAGATGATCTGGTGCTTCTGTCCCCAACCAAGGAGGGCCTACAGCAGCACCTAGATCTTCTGCACAGATTATGTCAGACCTGGGCCCTGACAGTAAATCTCAGTAAGACAAAAATAATGGTGTTTCAAAAAAGGTCCAGTTGCCAGGAAAACAAATACGAATTCTATCTAGAAACTGTTGCCCTAGAGCACACAAATAACTATATCTACCTCAGCCTAAACATCAACACCACAGGTAATTTCCACAAGTTACAATGATCTAAGTTACAACAATCTAAGAGACAATGCAAGAAGGGCTTTCTATGCCATCAAAAGGAACATAAAACTAGACATCCCAACTAGGATCTGGCTAAAAATACTGCAATCAGTTCTAGAACCCATTGCTCTCTATGGTTGTGAGGTCTGGGGTGCTTTCACCAACCAAGAATTCACAAAATGGGACAAACACCCAATTGAGACTCTGCATGCAGAATTCTGCAAAAATATCCTTTACTGTATGCACAACGCAAAACCCCAAACAATGCATGCAGAGCAGAATGAAGATTATACCCGCTAGTTATCAATATCCAGAAAAGAGCTGTTAAATTCTACAACCACTTAAAAGGAAGCGAAGCCCACATATTCCACCACAAAGCCCTCACCTACAGAGAGATCAACCTAGAGAAGAGTCCCCTCAGGCAGTTGGTTCTGGGGCTCTGTTCACAAACACAAACAGAGCCCCAGGACAGCAACACAATTAGACCCAACCAAATTATGAGAAAACAAAAAAGAAGGAAAGAATCAACCAAAAAACAGAGCAAACTGGAATGTTATCTGGCCCTAAACATAGTGGCAGAATACCTGACCACTGTAACTGACCCAAAACGAAGAAAATCCTTGACTATGTACAGACTCAGTGAGCATAGCCTTGCTATTGAGAGAGGCCGCCGTAGGCAGACCTTGCTCTCAAGAGAAGAAGGGCTATGTGCACACTGCCCACAAAATGAGGTGGAAACTGAGCTGCACGAGAGAGTGAGCGAGAGAGGGTAGCTGGTGTGGGATGGGACCTCTCTCTGGGGCACACAGAGCTGGTGTGGGATGGGACCTCTCTCTGGGGCACACAGAGCTGAGTAGTTTCTCTCCTCCCTTCCTCCTCGGGATCAAGCCTTTGGATGTCGTCTGTGGAGAGGTGAGAAGAAGAAGGGAGGAGGCTCAGCTGAAACAAAAGCAACAAAAAGAAAGAAAGATTGAGAGAGGGGTATGAGAATGAGAAAGTGTAAATGTGCCAAGCTCCCAGTGGTGGTACATTAACCCAAGTATATAACTATAAAGACACAGGACTATCATGTGGGCAGTCTGTGCTTTTGAAGAGCAGAAGGTAGACCTCCATAGTAGTCCCATTAAAAAAAAAACATTTGAAATGTACCGGTAAAAATCAGGAAGACATTTCCAGAATGAATGACTTGTAAGACATTACATACCTGTATAAACACTATATTGTATTGTTTAATCTCTCTCTCTCTCTCTTCACCCCCCCTCCCCTCCCCTCCCTCCTCTCCCCTCCCCTAGTTGGGTGTCGGTGCTGCAGAACAGTAAGGAGGAAGCCCTGAACACGGTGTTGGGAGGGGACCAGCCGCAGTTCCAAGACTCCGGGCTGCAGGAGCTGGCCAGGGCTGTCATCACCGAGCTCAGACACATGCCCGGCAACGAGTCCTGCGCCGACTGTGGAGCCCACGGTGAGACTGGTGGACAGGAGATAGTCAGTGGGAGGATTCATCGAGAGGCTTTAGGCTGTGCTCTTGTCCTGTCTCCACACTTAAAGAGACGTGTGGAGAATCAGGACACAGCCAGTAGGGATGGAATGTAAGTCCCAATTTATAAACTGGGTGGTTCGAGCCCTGAATGCTGATTGGCTGACAGCCGTGGTATATTACACCATTTACCATGTGTATGACAAAACATTTTTATTTTTACTGCTCTAATTACGTTGCGTCGTGCCTAAGAACAGCCCTTAGCCCAGGTATATTGGCCATATACTAAACGCCCTCGAGGCCTTATTGCTTAAGTATAAATCCCAGTGTTGAACTGCGCTAACTCTACTCCTCATGCTCTGTCCCTGTGTTGTCAACAGATCCCACGTGGCTCTCCACTAACCTGGGCATCCTGACGTGTATAGAGTGTTCTGGGATCCACAGGGAACTGGGAGTCCACTACTCCAGGATCCAGTCCCTCACACTGGACATGCTTAGCACCTCCGAACTGCTAGTAATGTTGACCCCATCTTAGTCCCAATACACACACACACACACACACTGATCTACACACACACACACTGATCTATACACACACACACTGATCTATACACACACACACACACACACACACACTGATCTATACACACATACACACACACACACACACACACCTCCATTTCTAAACAAGCGTTAATTTGCTGAGCTCTGCCTTGGCTTTAGCTCAGCATGCTAACTTGGTTTTTAGTTGTGACAATGGCATGGGTTAGATATGTAGTATTTCATTCATATTCATGACGCACTGAAAGTTTAGTCCCTATACAGCTGTACTCACATACCTTGTATCCTAACGCCTCCACTGTCTGTCTGTCCACAGCTGGCAGTCAGTATAGGCAACACCCGCTTCAATGATATCATGGAGGCCAATCTTCCCAATGATTCCATCAAACCCCTCCCCCAGAGTGACATGTAAGTCCATTATAAGCCTCATACTTCAATCATGTTCTCATTGGTGGGGCAATCTTGGTTTGAAACAACACATTTTGACGGAAGCCATATTGGCACAAAAAAATCCAAAACGATATCAACCAGGGTTGGGGTCATTCCATTTAAATTCAGTTCATGAATCGACTGAATTGAAATGGAATTGAACCCAACCCTGGTGCAAACATGGAGGATATAGTTAACCAGTTGCTGCATACCTATGGCTCTGTCCGGTTGTGAAACCAGGAACGCCAGGAAGGAGTACATCGTGGCCAAGTACGCGGAGCGGCGCTACGTGTTGCGCAGGGACCGGGACGGGGAGGACGGTGAGCCGTGGCGTGTGTACGATGCCGTGAGGAGCCGGGACCTGACCGCCCTGCTGCAGCTGTACGCCCAGGGAGAGGACCTGGCCAAGCCGCTAGCACTGCCTGAGGGGGGACAGGTACTAGACATAAGGCTGTGACGGTCATGGAATTGTGGATGACGGTTATGGTCAGCCAAATGACCGTGGTCACCGTTATAATCGTTCAAATTTGTAAAGAGTCCATGTTACCGCAGAAACGAACTCAACCGCACAAATGCCCGGCTGTCCCGTCTTCAGTCAGCCGTTCGTTCTACAAAAAATTTTAAATTTAAAATAAGACGTTTAAGACGTCTTCTTTTATTTTCACGACGGTCTTCATCCATAATCGTCGGTAACTGTGCCAGCCCTAGTACTAGATAGCAGAGAGATACACTCATTTAGATACACACACACACACACACACACACACACACACACACACACACACACACACACACACACACACACAGCAGACGGACACACACACACACACACAGCAGACGGACACAGTACTGGGACAGGTACTGGATAGGACACGCACAAGCATACATGCGCACACCACACACACAAATACACACACCAACACACACAAATACACACACCAACACACACAAATACACACACCACACACACAAATACACACACCAACACACACAAATACACACACCACACACACAAATACACACACCAACACACACAAATACACACACCACACACACAAATACACACACCAACACACACAAATACACACACCAACACACACAAATACACACACCACACACACAAATACACACACCACACACACAAATACACACACCAACACACACAAATACACACACCACACACACAAATACACACACCAACACACACAAATACACACACCAACACACACAAATACACACACCAACACAAGCACACAGCATAAACATGAACATGGTCATATTACATGTAGGATCGAGTATGAAATTCCCAAGATAACTTCCCAGTGGAAGCTTTGAAGTGTGTGCCCCTCCAAGATATCATTAGGATGCTGTTTCTAATGTTACGAGCTGTGAAATTATTCAAACACAAGGCAGCGGGTCGGCCCCATATGATTTAATTAGCTAGCTAATGCCGGAAGGCTCCATTTAAAATTACATTCTGGGATTTGAAGAACAAAACAAATAAAATATGAAAATGATCGTCGAACAAATTGCCAGATCCCAGACTGTGACTTTTAACATGCCTCTATGGGCTTGATTCATCTGGCTGTGGCTGGCCTCTCCTCTCAGAAGACTGCTTTGATTCATCTGGCTGTGGCTGGCCTCTCCTCTCAGAAGACTGCTTTGATTCATCTGGCTGTGGCTGGCCTCTCCTTTCAGAAGACTGCTGTGGTTGTAGTATCTCAAAATAAACCGCTACAACTGTTGTACATTGTAATGTTGTAAACATCGCCGTTTGTGTTTGTGTGTGTTCGCAATGAAATGTGTGTGAAGTGTCAGTGTGTAGTTAGTCAGAAGGCTCAGAACTGTAGTTAGTAACCACTCCCTTCTCTCTCTGTAATTACACTCAATCTATCCCTCTCTCATTTTACACCCTTATATCTCCTCTCCTCTCTTGTTTCCTCTCTCTCCCTCTCTTTTCATTTCTTTGATCAAATTCACCCTCTGTTGCTTCCTAAGGGTGTGTAATAGTACTGTCATGCACACATTTTCATCTGCGTGTGTGGCATGTGTGTGTGTGTGTGTGTATGTATGTGTGTGTGTGTTATGTGTGTGTGTGTGTGGTGTGTGTGTTGTGTGTTGGCAGGGTCTCATTTATTATTTCAGCTTTCTGGGTCAGAGCTCATGTCTCTAGAGAGCTGAGGGGAGCAGTTCATTGTATTACTCATTCATCACACACACACACACACACACACACACACACACACACACAGTGGGTGTACCTAATGAGTTTCTTCTGTCTTCTAGCATCTGAGAGAGACAGCTCTTCACTTGGCTGTGAGACTGGAGGAGAGGAGCTCTCTATCCCTGGTGGACTTCCTCATACAGAACAGGTGAGAGCCCCCTAACGGCAGACCCCTAAACAACACCAGACCCCTCAATAACACCAGACCCCTAAATAACACCAGACCCCTCAATAACACCAGACCCCTCAATAACACCAGACCCCTCAATAACACCAGACCCCTCAATAACACCAGAACATGATTACACAAGGGCTGTGTCAGAAAACTCACCGTATAATCTGTGCTTCCTCCGTTTCCCCCTCTTAGTGGGCCCTATGCAGACCTGAGATAAGTAGACTCAACATTTTGATTTCAGTCAACAAATGTTGATTGTTATCTCAACTTATCTCCAGTCTGAATCGGGCCCAAATTGCATTGGGGGAGAGGATCCAAGGTCCCTCCCTCAGACCTCCTCCACCAATGGCTTTGAAGGGAGTTTAGGGAACAAGGAAGCAAGTATTTGACTGCTAGTAACATCTTCAGACACAGCCCAGGGGTGTGTACTCAGCAAGGCGAAACGTTTAGAGTGGTGCAGATAGAAACACATGATGTACATCAGATATGATCACATTTCACGCTCCTGAACAGACCCCAGCACTCCTTCCTCTAGCCTTACTCTGGCCGTGTCCCAAATGGCACCCTATTCCCTATATTAGTGTACTACTTTTTGATCAGGGCCCATATGGCTATAGTCATAAGTAGTGTGCTATGTAGGGAATAGGGTGCCATCTGGGACAGATTCTCTGTCACCAGAATTGACCATTAGTACTGTCTTACCTACACCAGCCCCCTCTGAAGACATACATGTACATCACATTGACTCCAATTGTCTGTCGCCACTTAACAAGTGTCTGTCTGGAGAAGAGGACTCTAGAGGGGAACACCGCTCTACACTACAGTGCCCAGCACCACAAAACAGAGTGCCTCAAACTGCTGCTCAAAGGAAAGGCTGTCCTCCACACAGGTACCTGGTACACACCTATACACACACACTGTGCCTTTAGTGCTTGACAGTTGGGTTCAATAGGGATACCACAGTTGGAGACTTAACTACTTCTCTCTCTCTCTCTCTCTCTCTCTCTCTCTCTCTCTCTATCCATCCATCCATCCATCCATCCATCCATCCAGTGAACTCATCAGGAGAGACAGCTCTGGACATCGCCAGGAGACTGCAGCACTCCCAGTGTGTGGAACTGGTATGAGCTGACTGACTGGGTTTAGGTTTATTTGAACTTTACATTTAAGTCATTTAGCAGATGCTCTTATCCAGAGCGACTTACAGTTAGTGCATACATTTTTTTATTTTTTATATATTCATACTCTTGCTACATAAGATGAAACAAGCATAAAATGTGATATCATACGATATAAAACACAGGTAAAAAAATATATGATTAGCCTAATTATATGGACAGTTCATCATCAAAGTCATAAACAACAAATTGGCGAAACACTAAATCAATAAATATGCATATCAATGTCTTTAGTGATAGAGTCATTTGCATAGTTTGAGAGCTCTTTCCAAGAAAGGGACTGACTGACCCCGACTTTACAGTTAACTCCCAGTGCAAATACAACCTTTATTTTCCTACTGGCTTCCCCTGCTAAACCTGCTTTGAACCCGTTCCATTTCCTGTCTTCCTCTCCTTTATGGAACAATAGATAACATGCTGACTCTCTCCGATGATGGTTAGGTGCTGAATTCTCATAGTAAAGTCCATAATGAAAGACATTGTTAATTTCCTGTCCTCTTATCATGTATGACCTTGTTGCGTGTTTTACTGGGAAACGATATCCATTCATTCCTGTTAAAACAGTGAAAAGCCAAGTAACCTAAGACTGAAGTTGACAGACTGTTAAAGGGCAACTTTAACATAAATGTTCATATTCATTATCTCCAGCACCATACCATGTCTACAAACTGTTTCAGCGCTTTTAACATTTGTCCCATAGCTTGAATATCCTCTTTTATTTTCTGGATTATATTTTGAGTATTTAAAGGTACTGATAGGAGCAATGACTTGACTTGCTATGCTATGTTTGTAATCTGAGCAAAATATTGATTTGTAGCTGAACTGACCTGTGTGTGTTTTTGTTCCTCTGTTTGTGTGTGTACGCGTGTGTGTGTGTGTGTGTGTTCCTGTGTGTGTGTGTTTGTGTGTTTTTGTGTGTGTACGTACGTGTGTGTGTGTGTTTGTTTGTGTTTTAGCTGGAGCTGGCCCAGAGTGGGAAGTTCAACACTCAGATCCATGTGGAGTACATGTGGGAGACACAGAGCCAGGACCTGTACGACAGCGAAGATGACTTGGATGAGAGGGTACACGCACGCACGCACGCGCATACCGAATACGACCTGGAGGAGAGGGTACACACACACACTAACCACTGCACAACCAATACCCCAGTACTCCCAACAGCACATTTTTATTGTAGCCCTGGACAAACTCACTATCGCTCGACTTACACTTAGTCATGGGGGTTGTTAGAATGGGGGGTGTTAGAAATGGGGGGGTGTTAGAAAGGGGGAGGTGTTAGAATGTTGGTGAGGTGTTAGAATGGTGTAGGTGTTAGAATGGGGGGGTTAGAATGGGGGAGGTGTTAGAATGGGGGAGGTGTTAGAATGGGGGAGGTGTTAGAATGGGGGAGGTGTTAGAATGGGGGGGTGTTAGAATGGGGGAGGTGTTAGAATGGGGGGAGTGTTAGAATGGGGGAGGTGGTAGAATGGTGGGAGGTGTTAGAATGGGGAGGTGTTAGAATGGGGGAGGTGTTAGAATGGGGGAGGTGTTAGAATGGGGGAGGTGTTAGAATGGGGGAGGTGTTAGAATGGGGGGATGTTAGAATGGGGGAGGTGTTCGAATGGGGGAGGTGTTAGAATGGGGGAGGGGTGTTAGGAGAAGGGGGTGTGGATGTTAGAAGGGGGGTGTGGATGTTAGAAGGGGGGGGTGGATGTTAGAAGGGGGTGTGGATGTTAGAAGGGGGGTGTGGATGTTAGAAGGGGGTGTGGATGTTAGAAGTGTGGATGTTAGAAGGGGGGTGTGGATGTTAGAAGGGGGGTGTGGATGTTAGAAGGGGGGTGTGGATGTTAGAAGGGGGGTGTGGATGTTAGAAGGGGGGTGTGGATGTTAGAAGGGGGGTGTGGATGTTAGAAGGGGGGGGTGGATGGAAGCTAAATGGAAGTTTCACCATATTGTTTACTCCTATCCAATTGTTACAGACAAGCCTAGGGTGGGAAATGTGGGCTAGAGAGTAGGGCCTAGGTGTAGGACTGGGGGTGGGCCTAGGGGGTAGGGACTAGGGGGTAGGGCCTAGGGTGTAGGGACTAGGGTGTAGGGACTAGGGGGTAGGGCCTAGGGGGTAGGGCCTAGGGTGTAGGGACTAGGGTGTAGGGACTAGGGTGTAGGGACTAGGGGGTAGGGCCTAGGGGGTAGGGACTAGGGTGTAGGGCCTAGGGATTGTTTTTGCCGAAATCCCAGTGCCATTTTTGGCATCATATACTGACCAGCTCCCCCCCCCTCTCTACTCTTCAGGTGAACCCCTTACCCAGGAACCTGCACTCCCCTCTGCCCTCCAACGGGGGTGTGGTGGGCACCTCGCCCTCCCGCTGGAGCTTCGCCAACGCCCCCGTGGCGTGTAAGACCTATGAAAACGTGGACTTCCTATACCGTAACCCCCCCGCCAATAGCGCGCCATCTGGCGTCCTCATGCCCCCACCCCCGCTGCCCGCTAAAGCCATCATGAGAGGTGAACACACGCACAAACATGAACGTTATAGCCCAGGTAGTCCCCCTCTGTTTGAGTCAGTTTTCCACCGTTTGGTGGCTAATGAACAAGACCCTGGAAAGCGGTCTAGTATAGTTTATAGTGGGTGTTTGAGTTCTGTGGTGGTGGAAACCGTACCTCTTTCCCCTCCACCTGTAGCAGCAGTCTCAGGGAGTCTCGTAGCTGAGAGAGCTGTCTCACCTCTTCATCCTAGTCCTGACACACCTACAGTAAACACACACACAGACACACAGACACACACCTACAGTAAACACACACATCTAATCTGTTTCCACATGATCTGCAAACACTGAAATAGGGGCTCGATCTCAACTTGTCTTTCTGTGATTCCTCTCATCCCATCTCCTCCCATCTCCCCATCCCATCCCATTTCATCTCCTCTCATCCCATCTCCCCATCCCATCCCATTTAATCTCCTCTCATCTCCTCTCATCTCATCTCCTCTCATCCCATCCCATTTTCTTCTTAACTGTATTTGAGGACCTTCCCTCACATCTTCCTCACCTTTTGAGAAGGAGGCAAGGATGTGAGGAATCAAGGATGTGAGGAATCAAGGATGGACAAATTGAGGAAGAGACTGTTTTGTATGGCAGTCTGTTCCTGTGTCTCTCACTCACCTGATCCCGTCTCCCTCTCTCCGCACCCCCAGGTCGCTCGGACCCCCAGATCTCCTTGTCCACTCAGGAGGGGGTCAGCAAAACCCCCCAGCGCTGCTGCTCCAACCCTGCCCCCCAGTCCAGCCCCAGACACAGCCCCCCCTCCCCCATGCTGGAGGGTCATGGGGCCCAGGGCCAGAGTCAGGGGGGGCGCCCACCCAGATCACCCCATGGCCAGGGGGGCCTGGTGAGGGGACAGAGACAGACCGCAGCCTGGGAGGGTCAGGCCATTACTGGGTCAGGGTCAGGGTCAGGGTCCTCAGACAGAGACAGCACCAAGTCTAACAGCAGTTCCAGCTTCCCTCAGAACCACATAGGACCTGTCAGGTAACCCTAAAATACTTTCAGAACTGACAGAGAAAGTAGGAGATCAGTCTGGTTTTGCAATATTAGGACGGATAGACTCCCTCTATTCCTGCTAGTTCAAATGTTAGACTCCTTCCTGGTCACTCTTTTGTGTGTCTTCACAGTAAAATGTTTCTATTCATGATTTGATGATTAGAAATGAATAGTCAAACATGTTTTTTTTAAATGGACAACCCTAGAGTTAAGAGAGAGAATTCATCAGTTCTGAAGATGACTGCCTTTGTTGTACTGTGTGTGTTCGGGCAGCAGTTTATTGCAAGGTAAAATGACCTCACAGCGCCCGCTGTTGAAGCCTAGCATTTCTCTACGAGCTGAGCACATAGCTCATTCTAACAGTAATGAACACCTACTTTGTCACTGTCAACAACAAAAAAATCCTAGTGAGCAAAATAATGTGTTTGATAAGGAATCAAAAAAATAAATAATTAATATTACAAACCTTTTCAATTGTATTACATTACATGCATACTGGGTTACATTACATGAAAATACATGTGTTGGTAACACTTTTATTTGGACAGTCTACAGACTATCTACTAACCCTAATCTTAACCCTAACTGTAATATTTGACATTTTAGTCATTTAGCCGATGCTCTTATCCAGAGCGACTTACAGTAGTGAGTGCATAATTTTTTTTTCTCCATCCTGGAAACCTTATTAGCAAGCAGTTGCTTATCAACAGATTTTCCATTATCAACAAACTATCTAAATCCAGTGTGAACCATGTAGGTGCTGTATGTGTCCTGTGAATCTGTGAGTAGGTGAAGTCCTTGTGTTTTACCAACCTGTCCTCTCCTCCTCCCCAGCTCAGAGAAAACAACGTCGTACCGGCGGACCAGCAGCGGAGGACAAGGGAAGTGTTCTGCAGCTGTGACCTCACCCAGCTGTGTGGCACTGGGCAGCCAGGAGGAGCTGTCAGTCGTAACGAATGGTCCCGCCCCCAGCGCCACACCTGAAGCCAAACCCACCTCCTCCTCACCCATCACTGTGCGCCCTCGCAGAAACGCTATGGTAGTACACACAACATGACCTTACTGCTAATAGTGTAGCATCATTTCAAACATCGCCAACTTCTGTAACAACAAAACCACGAGTATCTGAGTGGGAATGGCATCTCTATATGATCTGCTAGCTAGAGCATGGAATGAAACAAATAATGCTCCTATACGAGAGAAAAAAATACATGTAAAATATATTTTTGGGATGCATTTTAGGATACGTGAAATATAAAAAAATGTATATATTTTTGTTGGGTACTCTGATAGTAATACTCAAATACATGTTCTTCAGCTGCTGCTACATGTAACCCATTGTTGGTTGGCATTATTATCCATCAACATCACTATTAAATGTTAATTTATGCCACGATAACGCTGTTCCGTGTACAGATCAGTTGTCTGTAATACAGTAGCAGGGCACTAGTATGTATACGAGCATGACTGAGCAGCGTGTGGATGTGCCAGGTGTCACAGAGGAGGCCTACCCAGAAGAGGGTCAAGGCGCTGGTGGACTGCAGAGCCGTCAGCTCGGACCAGCTGGCCTTCTTCAAGGATGAGGTCATCTTAGTAACAGCCACCGAGGACCCCCACTGGTGGGTGAGTAGAACTACACCTCTTACCTATTTATTTACCTGTGTATATTTGTTTTTTTTACTTTTAATAAGCACAGGTTTAAAACAGAAAGTTGAGCTATTTGCCTTGCTGTATTAAGCCAACCAAAATGTTTTAACCTATATATGATCGCAAAAAAAGACAACTGGAGGGTTTTCCTTCTGCATAAACACTTGGCAGAAACAAAATCAATAGGCATAGCCCTTTCATTAATGTCCCTCTATCTCAAATATATTACCTCTGTATTTCTATCTTTTTGGTCAGTGATCTTGATTGTTTCTGTTCCTCCAGGTTGGCCACATCGAGGGCTATCCATCCAGAAGTGGGACATTCCCAGTGAACTATGTCCATAAACTAGGGGACTGACTAGTCATGGAATAATCCTACACCCTGCCCTTACTACGTCACTCACCTGGGAAACAAAAAGGCTGGAACGGACTCTCTTGAACGCAACTCATTCAAAGAAGAAAAAAAATAACGCTTTCTCGCTTTCCTGGTCATTTCTTGTGATATGATATTTTGACCTATGAACCACTTTGATGTGTTGTGATCTGAGGACTAGAGACTCATGCCCATAAACTGTAATTGTATATACAGACCAGTGCACTTAAGGAAGTCTCCATAAAGAAAGAAGGGATGAAACCACAGGGAGGAATGCCACCCATCACAACCCGACAGAAAAGAGAAGGAAAAGAGAGTGAGAAGAGAGTGAGAAGAGAAGGAGAAGAGAGGGAGAAGAGAGGGAGAAGGCCTCCCTCTGCTTTTTGACCGCCCCAGTTGTAAAGCATACATGTATTAAAGGGATGTTTTTACCACACTTTGCTGCCCAGGATATTAAAGGGATGTTTTTAACCACACTTTGCTGCCCAGGATATTAAAGGGATGTTTTTACCACACTTTGCTGCCCAGGGAAAATTGTAAGAGCAACAGCCCTAGCCACATAACTGCTGGAATACCTGTGATACAGACGGCAATACTGGAGGAGCCAGAATGTGCGTGCCTGCCTGTCTGCGTGAGAGCATAACCGTTGGATTACCTGGCAATGGCATACATACAACACTGGAGTCTGGAGGAGTGAGAACGTCTGCTGCGTGAGCCCTATGAAAGAGGATGAATAGCCTACATTGTCCACTGCCTTCCTGGAAGCTAAGGAGACTAGGAGATTCATGCCATGTCAGTCACGGTCGTCGGGACTCGGAGCCAGATGCGATGAATACCTGCTCAGTGACCGGTGGCGATGATGTCTGGGGCTGGAATGGCCTGGAACTGAAAGTGCATTTGTGGCTGCCAGCCTGTCTCCTGGGGCTCCAGGGCTCTCAGGCTGCCGCTCTGAAATGGACCCCAGTGTCTAAGCTGGTTTTGGGCCAGACTCCAGCTCTGACTGGGGGCCTGGCTGGAGCCTGGGTGATTTGGTTTCCTCTGTCTCCAGAGGAGTCTTGTCTTCCTACAGTCGGCAGGGGAAAGGAAGAGACGGTCACCGCAGTGAAATACACAACGCTGGGTTGTATTCAGGAGGCACCAAACGGACTGAAACAGGAAAAGACTACCTGAACTTGTCCAATAAGAAATGCTAATTTTTCGTTTTAGTTTGCCCTAATGAACTCGACCCAAGCCTAGTGCTGTTTTCCATACAGTAGCTCTCAGGTTCTGGGTGTATACTCTGCCTCATACGAAGGCATGGACAGTTGGACACTCCCATATTGTAAAGAATAGGCTGAAGAGAATTGTAAATAGATATTATTACGCCCATGGAGTGTGATGGAATGATACCATATCCCTAACCATAAGCTAGTATTGACACATTAGCTATTTTCCTAGTCTCTTGAGCACCATAACTCAACGCTACAGTTTTATTACATTTTACTTATGTACATTTACTCATGCATACTCACATCTGACCGCTCCCATTCATATCAATAAAATGTTTTCGTGTTCTGAATCTGCAGTAAAGGCACAT
This sequence comes from Coregonus clupeaformis, assembly GCF_020615455.1. Classification (NCBI taxonomy): domain Eukaryota; kingdom Metazoa; phylum Chordata; class Actinopteri; order Salmoniformes; family Salmonidae; genus Coregonus; species Coregonus clupeaformis. The sequence continues at coordinate 7,551,726 of NC_059212.1, read as the reverse complement.
GAATACATTGCATCTCGTGTTACTGCGTTCTATTAATGTTCCAGTAATTCTAGGAATATATTCTAGTGTTACTTAATGCACCAGGATTCTGGCAGAATACTGTCTCATAATAGGGTTTCAAAGTACTTTAAATGCCACTAATGGTGAATATGAGGGAAACTAAAACTCAGTATTGGATCTCAGACTGTTAAGAGTCTTATACAACTGGTTCCTCTGTCCACAAGTAACACTATGCCTGCAGTGGGCATGGATGAGCTCTCTACAGTATGGCAGACAACAATACAAACCTTTAGAGGATAATTATCAGTTGCTTTTCAGCCATGTAGGTGTTTTCACACCTGTTTGCATTCCTGTAGGTAGACAGGGGTTATTGAGGGTTTGTTTAGCGTTTTCTAGATCAAGTCACTGTGCCAATACATAGACAAGTAAGTAGAGAAGTGCATGATTGTCGATGGAACCAGGGACAGACTGTAATGTGAGGGCAGACCATTGAGTACATGTTGTGCTCTGTTGTACAAAGGTAAAAAAACAACATCTGTTGCATGTTGGAAACGTTAATATCACCCAGTGTTGAAAAATGACTGAGTATTAGAATGAATGCATAGTTATCTTTACATACTGTACCATACAGTCTCTGTCTCGTGTTAATGCTATTTGTTAGTTGTGAACATCACTTTTCGGTTCAATAGACTCTTATATGTCAGTAGGGCAATATGGCATGGGGGCTGGACTAGATGAGCCCCAAAGGGCCCAGTCAGTATGGACTAGATGAGCCCCAAAGGGCCCAGTCAGTATGGACTAGATGAGCCCCAAAGGGCCCAGTCAGTATGGACTAGATGAGCCCCAAAGGGCCCAGTCAGGACAGTACACTCAACTGGATTGGCCAAGTGCTCTGAGGGAGGATCCCTTTCAATAATTGAGTGTGGAAAGAGCTATAACCCCAGTTTCCTACTAATGACTACAATAAAACGACCTGAGACAGAGGCATGAGAGGTGTGCTGGAACCCCCCCGAGGCCCTATACACTTCACTTGACGTTGGAGTGTGAGCTTGAATGGGGCTGCGTCCTACGCTTGACATAGACTGAAATAGGTTCCGGTACTGTTTATATTTCGGTGCAGGAGCTCCACAAAACGTTTTAGCTCAAATTCTATGAGAGGAGCAAGAGCTCAAGCAGTAGAACATTTGAGGTGCCGATACTCAGCTCCAGTGAGCTCCTGCCCAAGTCAAGCACAGGCTGCGTCCCAATACTCTTCGATCGTTTTCTTCCTGGGTACTATCCGATCAGTGGATGTGAAGGAAGGAAGCTATGTGATACTATTGGAACACAGAGTAAGACTTTATGGAGAGTGAAGGCACTTACTGCTGTTCTTCAATGTCTTTATCATTATTAAACCATATATAGATTTACATTTACATTTACATTTTAGTCATTTAGCAGACGCTCTTATCCAGAGCGACTTACAGTTAGTGAATACATATATATATATTTTTTTATACTGGCCCCCGTGGGATCGAACCCACAACCCTGGCGTTGCAAACGCCATGCTCTATCAACTGAGCTACATCCCTGCAGCCATTCCCTCCCCTACCCTGGCACGCTGGGCCAATTGTGCGCCGCCCATGAGTCTCCCGGTCGCGGCCGGGCTCGACAGAGCCTGGATTCGAACCAGGATCTCTAGTGGCACAGTTTGCACTGCGATGCAGTGCCTTAGACCACTGCAGCCACTCAGGATAACTGCATCTGTATTAGAATGAATGTTACTCAGATAACTGCATCTGTCTCTATGGTTGAGACTTTGTGTCACATGGTTTCTGTGTTGATGTTCTAGCTTACGTTGTCAATATAATGGAATATTTCTGTCATTTTATTATTAGCAAGTATGTGTAATATAGTGTATGTGTTTTGTTTTTACATCCTTTCCACGTTACGTGATTTTTAAGCTCCACCAGCGATGATTAAATACTGTTTTAACATCTGTGGGGTTTTTACACTATATTCAATATTTGTATTATGGAAAGTAACTTTCAGAAGGGATTTACATTATTTACATTTATTGATGCATTCAACTTTTGTTATCATACATAATGCATGAGAGAGAATAATGTAAAATATTCATGGCTTTGGTGTCCAAAAATAAAGAGATGAGAGAGTGTAGAACAGAATGACTGAGAGAGTGTAGAACAGAATGACAGAGAGTGTAGAACAGAATGACTGAGAGAGTATAGAACAGAATGACAGAGAGTGTAGAACAGAATGACTGAGAGAGTGTAGAACAGAATGACAGAGAGTGTAGAACAGAATGACAGAGAGTAGAACAGAATGACAGAGAGTGTAGAACAGAATGACAGAGTGTAGAACAGAATGACAGAGAGTGTAGAACAGAATGACAGAGAGTGTAGAACAGAATGACAGAGAGTGTAGAACAGAATGACAGAGAGTGTAGAACAGAATGACTGAGAGAGTGTAGAACAGAATGACTGAGATGGATTGCATGTGATTGGAGACTGGAACTAAAAAGATCAGGAATCCTCATCTGACGCATACTCATAGAGATACACTACAAGACCAAAACGTATGTGAACACCTGCTTGTCGAACATCTCATTCCAAAATCATGGGCATTAATATGGAGTTGGTCACCCCTTTGCTTCTATAACAGTCTCCATTCTTTTGGGAAGGCTTTCCACTAGATGTTGGAACATTGCTGCGGGGACTTGCTTCTATTCAGCCACAAGAGCATTAGTGAGGATGGGCACTGATGTTGGGCGATTAGTTCTCGCTCGCAGTCAGCGTTCCAATTCATCCCAAAGGTCTTCGATGGGGTTGACGTCAGCGCTCTGTGCAGGCCAGTCAAGTTTTTCCACATCGATCTTGACAAACCATTTCTGTATGGACCTCGCTTTGTGCACGGGGGCATTGTCATGCTGAAACAGGAAAGGGCCTTCCCCAAACTGTTGACACAAAATTGGAAACACAGAATCGTCTAGAATGTAATTGTATGCTGTAGCGTTAAGCTTTCCCTTCACTGGAACTAAGGGGCCTAGCCCGAACCATGAAAAACAGCCCCAGACCATTATTCCTCCTCCACCAAACTTTACAGCTGGCACTATGCATTGGGGCAGGTAGAGTTCTCCTGGCATCCGCCAAACCCAGATTCGTCCGTCGGACTGCCAGATGATGAAGCGTGATGCATCACTCCAGAGAACGCATTTCCACTGCTCCGGAGTCCAATGGCGGCGAGCTTTACACCACTCCAGCCGATGCTTGGCATTGCGCTTGGTGATCTTAGGCTTGTTGGTTAAGTGTGCCTTGAATTCTGCTCGGCCATGGAAACCCATTTCATGAAGCTCCAGACAAACAGTTATTGTGCTAACGTTGCTTCCAGAGACCGCTTGGAACTCGGTAGTGAGTGTTGCTACTGAGGACAGACGCACTTCAGCACTCTGCGGTCCCGTTCTGTGAGCTTGTGCGGCTGAGCCATTGTTGCTCCTAGATGTTTTCCACTTCACAATAACAGCACTTACTGTTGACCAGGGCAGCTCTAGCAGGGCAGAAATCTGACTAACTGACTTGTTGGAAAGGTGGCATTCCGTCACGTTGAAAGTCACCGCGCTTTTCAGTAAGGCCATTCTACTGCCAATGTTTGTCTATGGAGATTGCATGGCTGTGTGCTCGATTTTATACACCTGTCAGCAACGGGTGTGGCTGAAATAGCCAATCAACTAATTTGAAGGGGTGTCCACATACTTTTGTATATATACTGTATAAATACTGACGATATTAGACTGTTGTTTTTATGGAAAACATAAAATAATAAAAATAGTTTTGTCAACTAAGGGCTTGATTCAATACATATCTTAGGAAGTTCAGCGCTATGGCGCGATTAAAACTTAAAATTAATTTCCGATTGAGCCAAAATATGCGGTGTTTACCGTGAATGCAAGAACATTGCCTTTAAATTTCAGTCAGGCTATAGCACTGAACTTCCACGATATGGATTGAATCAAGCCCTAGATGTTGGATGACAGGGAGTAACAAGATAACAATAGCTTACATAATAAAGCTCTTATGAAAACAAAATTGGGACCAAATTACAATAACTGAAAATCTATTTAATAAAATGTATTCATCTGTTAGTGCCAGTTATTCCAAAACAGGTTTTAGCAAAAATACATTAATCTGATGTTTTTAGTGCTTACTCACTACTCAGTTACATTTGGACAATGGGTTCTTGTTACCAATGATATTCAAATGATGGAACATTCAATTGAATATAACTTTTGGAACATCCCTCAACCTACCCCAAACCAAATGCCACACATGTCCTCCACCCCTACTTTACCTTATTACATTTAAGTCATTTAGCAGATGCTCTTATCCGGAGCAATTAGGGTTAAGTGCCTTGCTCAAGGGCACATCAACAGATTTTTCACCTAGTCGGCTCGGGGATTAGAACCAGCGACCTTTCGGTTACTGGCACAACGCTCTTAACCACTAAGCTACCTGCCGCCCCTTATAACCACTCTTATCATCCACCTCAAAAATCATCCAAATCCCCTAGGATTAACACAGTACAGCCCACGTCACCTAGCACAGGGATTACCATTATAGAGTCAAATCAGTCTCAGGTTCACAGCCTTTTACTGAGTGCTCTTACTGTTTATGTGTGTGTTTATGTACACACTAAGACACACACACACAAAAGAGAGCAGGCGTATATGGGACAGTCTGGTCCTCAGAGTAGGCAGTAGTAGAAGGGTTTGGATCGTCAGGTGGCTGGTTGGATCGTTATCCCGGGCTAGTGTCAGCCAGGTGGCTGGTTGGATTGTTATCCCGCGCTAGTGTCAGCCAGGTGGATGGTTGGATCGTTATCCCGGGCTAGTGTCAGCCAGGTGGATGGTTGGATCGTTATCCCGGGCTAGCGTCAGTCAGGTGGCTGGTTGGATCGTTATCCTGGGCTAGCGTCAGTCAGGTGGCTGGTTGGATCGTTATCCTGGGCTAGCGTCAGTCAGGTGGCTGGATTGGATCGATCCGAGATGGCGTCAGGTGGCTGGTTGGATCATTATCCTGGGCTAGCGTCAGTCAGGTGGCTGGTTGGATCGTTATCCTGGGCTAGCGTCAGGTGGCTGGTTGGATCGTTATCCTGGGCTAGCGTCAGTCAGGTGGCTGGTTGGATCGTTATCCTGGGCTAGCGTCAGTCAGGTGGCTGGTTGGATCGTTATCCTGGGCTAGCGTCAGGTGGCTGGTTGGATCGTTATCCCGGGCTAATGTCAGCCAGGTGGCTGGTTGGATCGTTATCCTGGGCTAGTGTCAGGTGGCTGGTTGGATTGTTATCCCGGGTTAGCGTCAGTCAGGTGGCTGGTTGGATCGTTATCCTGGGCTAGCGTCAGGTGGCTGGTTGGATCGTTATCCCGGGCTAGCATAAGGTGGCTGGTTGGATCGTTATCCCGGGCTAGCATCAGGTGGCTGGTTGGATCGTTATCCGGGCTAATGTCAGCCAGGTGGCTGGTTGGATCGTTATCCTGGGCTAGCGTCAGGTGGCTGGTTGGATCGTTATCCCGGGTTAGCGTCAGTCAGGTGGCTGGTTGTATCGTTATCCTGGGCTAGCGTCAGGTGGCTGGTTGAATCGTTATGCTGGGCTAGCGTCAGGTGGCTGGTTGGATCGTTATCCCGGGCTAGCGTCAGGTGGCTGGTTGGATCGTTATCCCGGGCTAGCGTCAGGTGGCTGGTTGGATCGTTATCCTGGGCTAGCGTCAGCTGGCTGGTTGGATCGTTATCCCGGGCTAGCGTCAGGTGGCTGGTTGGATCGTTATCCCGGGCTAACGTCAGGTGGCTGGTTGAATCGTTATCCCGGGCTAGCGTCAGGTGGCTGGTTGGATCGGGTTATCCGGGCTAGTGTCAGCCAGGTGGCTGGTTGGATTGTTATCCCGCGCTAGTGTCAGCCAGGTGGATGGTTGGATCGTTATCCCGGGCTAGTGTCAGCCAGGGTGGCTGGTTGGATCGTTATCCCGGCTAGCGTCAGTCAGGTGGCTGGTTGGATCGTTATCCTGGGCTAGCGTCAGTCAGGTGGCTGGTTGGATCGTTATCCTGCGGCTAGCGTCAGTCAGGTGGCTGGTTGGATCGTTATCCCGAGATGGCGTCAGGTGGCTGGTTGGATCGTTATCCTGGGCTAGTGTCAGGTGGCTGGTTGGATTGTTATCCGGGTTAGCGTCAGTTAGGTGGCTGGTTGGATCGTTATCCTGGGCTGGCGTCAGGTGGCTGGTTGGATCGTTATCCCGGGCTAGCGTGGGTGGCTGGTTGGATCGTTATCCCGGGCTAGCGTCAGGTGGCTGGTTGGATCGTTATCCCGGGCTAATGTCAGCCAGGTGGCTGGTTGGATCGTTATCCTGGGCTAGCGTCAGGTGGCTGGTTGGATCGTTATCCCGGGTTAGCGTCAGTCAGGTGGCTGGTTGTATCGTTATCCTGGGCTAGCGTCAGGTGGCTGGTTGGATCGTTATCCCGGGCTAGCGTCAGGTGGCTGGTTGGATCGTTATCCCGGGCTAGCGTCAGGTGGCTGGTTGGATCGTTATCCCGGGCTAGCGTCAGGTGGCTGGTTGGATGCGTTATCCCTGGGCTAGCGTCAGCTGGCTGGTTGGATCGTTATCCCGGGCTAGCGTCAGGTGGCTGGTTGGATCGTTATCCCGGGCTAACGTCAGGTGGCTGGTTGAATCGTTATCCCGGGCTAGCGTCAGGTGGCTGGTTGGATCGTTATCCCGGGCTAGCGTCAGTCAGGTGGCTGGTTGGATTGTTATCCCGCGCTAGTGTCAGCCAGGTGGATGGTTGGATCGTTATCCCGGGCTAGTGTCAGCCAGGTGGCTGGTTGGATCGTTATCCCGGGCTAGCGTCAGTCAGGTGGCTGGTTGGATCGTTATCCTGGGCTAGCGTCAGTCAGGTGGCTGGTTGGATCGTTATCCTGGGCTAGCGTCAGTCAGGTGGCTGGTTGGATCGTTATCCTGGGCTAGCGTCAGTCAGGTGGCTGGTTGGATCGTTATCCCGAGATGGCGTCAGGTGGCTGGTTGGATCGTTATCCTGGGCTAGCGTCAGTCAGGTGGCTGGTTGGATCGTTATCCTGGGCTAGCGTCAGGTGGCTGGTTGGATCGTTATCCTGGGCTAGCGTCAGTCAGGTGGCTGGTTGGATCGTTATCCTGGGCTAGCGTCAGGTGGCTGGTTGGATTGTTATCCCGGGTTAGCGTCAGTCAGGTGGCTGGTTGGATCGTTATCCTGGGCTAGCGTCAGGTGGCTGGTTGATCGTTATCCTGGGCTAGCGTCAGGTGGCTGGTTGGATCGTTATCCCGGGCTAGCGTCAGGTGGCTGGTTGGATCGTTATCCCGGGCTAGTGTCAGCCAGGTGGCTGGTTGGATCGTTATCCTGGGCTAGCGTCAGGTGGCTGGTTGGATCGTTATCCCGGGTTAGCGTCAGTCAGGTGGCTGGTTGTATCGTTATCCTGGGCTAGCGTCAGGTGGCTGGTTGGATCGTTATCCCGGGCTAGCGTCAGGTGGCTGGTTGGATCGTTATCCCGGGCTAGCGTCAGGTGGCTGGTTGGATCGTTATCCCGGGCTAGCGTCAGGTGGCTGGTTGGATCGTTATCCCGGGCTAGCGTCAGGTGGCTGGTTGGATCGTTATCCTGGGCTAGCGTCAGCTGGCTGGTTGGATCGTTATCCCGGGCTAGCGTCAGGTGGCTGGTTGGATCGTTATCCCGGGCTAACGTCAGGTGGCTGGTTGGATCGTTATCCCGGGCTAGCGTCAGCTGGCTGGTTGGATAGTTATCCTTGGCTAGCGTCAGGTGGCTGGTTGGATCGTTATCCCTGGCTAGCATCAGGTGGCTGGTTGGATCGTTATCCTGGGCTAGCGTCAGCCAGGTGGCTGGTTGGATCGTTATCCTGGGCTAGCGTCAGGTGGCTGGTTGAATCGTTATCCAGGGCTAGCGTCAGGTGGCTGGTTGGATCGTTATCCTGGGCTAGCGTCAGGTGGCTGGTTGGATCGTTATCCCGGGCTAGCGTCAGGTGGCTGGTTGGATCGTTATCCCGGGCTAGCGTCAGCTTGGTGGCTGGTTGGATGGTTATCCCGGGTTAACGTCAACCAGGTGGCTGGTTGGATCATTATCCCGGGCTAGCTTCAGCCAGATGGCTGGTTGGATCGTTGTCCCGGGCTAGCGTCAGCCAGGTGGCTGGTTGGATCGTTATCCCGGGCTAGCGTCAGCCTGGTGGCTGGTTATCCCGGGTTAACGTCAACCAGGTGGCTGGTTGGATCGTTATTTCCGGGCTAGCGTCAGCCAGCTGGCTGGTTGGATCATTATCCCGGGCTAGCTTCAGCCAGGTGGCTGGTTGGATCGTTGTCCCGGGCTAGCGTCAGCCTGGTGGCTGGTTGGATCAGTTGTCCTGGGCTAGCGTCAGCCAGGTGGCTGGTTGGATCGTTGTCCCGGGCTAGCGTCAGCCTGGTGGCTGGTTGGATCATTATCCTGGGCTAGCGTCAGCCAGGTGGCTGGTTGTGTAAGTGACAGATATTACATCACTCTTTTCTAAGAGGACAGAGGGTCAGGGTGATGCTGAGACATCTGGGAACTAGGCCCGTATTGTGCCGATCTAGGATCAGGTCCCTCCCTGTCCATGTAATCTTATTCATTATGATCAAAAAGGCTAACCTGAACCTGGATCAGCAATGTGTGGCTCTCGCTTTAACTGGTGAACCACACAGGACCCACATCAGTCACATGGCTTAGCCTTGGAGAGGAGGTACAGTGTTAAGAGACACAGCATGACAGCTAAGCTGCTAACATGATATGTAATACTGTACATTCATAAATGGCATCCTATATCATTATCCTGACTAGCATATCGTACATTAATCATTATGTAATACACACTGCTCAAAAAAATAAAGGGAACACTTAAACAACACATCCTAGATCTGAATGAATGAAATAATCTTATTAAATACTTTTTTCTTTACATAGTTGAATGTGCTGACAACAAAATCACACAAAAATTATCAATGGAAATCAAATTTATCAACCCATGGAGGTCTGGATTTGGAGTCACCCTCAAAATTAAAGTGGAAAACCACACTACAGGCTGATCCAACTTTGATGTAATTCAAAGTCAAAATTAGGCTCAGTAGTGTGTGTGGCCTCCACGTGCTTGTATGACCTCCCTACAACGCTTGGGCATGCTCCTGATGAGGTGGCGGATGGTCTCCTGAGGGATCTCCTCCCAGGCCTGGACTAAAGCATCCGCCAACTCCTGGACAGTCTGTGGTGCAACGTGGCGTTGGTGGATGGAGCGAGACGTGATGTCCCAGATGTGCTCAATTGGATTCAGGTCAGGGGAACGGGCGGGCCAGTCCATAGCATCAATGCCTTCCTCTTGTAGGAACTGCTGACACACTCCAGCCACATGAGGTCTAGCATTGTCTTGCATTAGGAGGAACCCAGGGCCAACCGCACAAGGGGTCTGAGGATCTCATCTCGGTACCTAATGGCAGTCAGGCTACCTCTGGCGAGCACATGGAGGGCTGTGCGTTAATGCCACCCCACACCATGACAGACCCACCGCCAAACCGGTCATGCTGGAGGATGTTGTAGGCTGCAGAACGTTCTCCACGGCGTCTCCAGACTCTGTCACATGTGCTCATGTGCTCAGTGTGAACCTGCTTTCATCTGTGAAGAGCACAGGGCGCCAGTGGCGAATTTGCCAATCTTGGTGTTCTCTGGCAAATGCCAAACGTCCTGCACGGTGTTGGGCTGTAAGCACAACCCCCACCTGTGGATGTCGGGCCCTCATACCACCCTCATGGAGTCTGTTTCTGACCGTTTGAGCAGACACATGCACATTTGTGGCCTGCTGGAGGTCATTTTGCAGGGCTCTGGCAGTGCTCCTCCTGCTCCTCCTTGCACAAAGGCGGAGGTAGCGGTCCTGCTGCTGGGTTGTTGCCCTCCTACGGCCTCCTCCACGTCTCCTGATGTACTGGCCTGTCTCCTGGTAGCGCCTCCATGCTCTGGACACTACGCTGACAGACACAGCAAACCTTCTTGCCACAGCTCGCATTGATGTGCCATCCTGGATGAGCTGCACTACCTGAGCCACTTGTGTGGGTTGTAGACTCCGTCTCATTCTACCACTAGAGTGAAAGCACCACCAGCATTCAAAAGTGACCAAAACATCAAGTGAAGTGGTCTGTGGTCACCACCTGCAGAACCACTTCTTTATTGGGGGTGTCTTGCCAATTGCCTATAATTTCCACCTGTTGTCTATTCCATTTGCACAACAGCATGTGACATTTATTGTCAATCAGTGTTGCTTCCTAAGTGGACAGTTTGATTTCACAGAAGTGTGATTGACTGGGAGTTACATTGTGTTGTTTAAGTGTTCCCTTTATTTTTTGAGCAGTGTATATATACATATATACACTACCGGTCAAAAGTTTTAGAACACCTACTCATTCAATTTTCTTTATTTTTACTATTTTCTACATTATAGAATAATAGTGAAGACAGGAAAACTATGAAATAACACATATGGAATCATTCAGTAACCAAAAAAGTGTTAAACAAATCAAAATATATTTTATATTTTTCAAAATTCCAGTCAATCCGGAAAATGTCAAGAACTTTGAAAGTTTCTTCAAGTGCAGTCGCAAAAACCGTCAAGCGCTATGATGAAACTGGCTCTCATGAGGACCCAGAGTTACCTCTGCTGCAGAGGATAAGTTCATTAGAGTTACCAGCCTCAGAAATTGCAGCCCAAATAAATGCTTCACAGAGTTCAAGTAACAGACACATCTCAACATCAACTGTTCAGAGGAGACTGTGTGAATCAGGCCTTCATGGTCGAATTGCTGCAAAGAAACCACTACTAAAGGACACCATTAAGAAGAAGAGACTTGCTTGGGCCAAGAAACACGAGCAATGGACATTAGACCGGTGGAAATGTGTCCTTTGGTCTGGAGTCCAAATTGGAGATTTTTGGTTCCAACCGCCGTGTCTTTGTGAGACGCGTTGTGGGTGAACGGATGATCTCCGCATGTGTATTTCCCACCGTAAAGCATGGAGGAGGTGGTGTTATGGTGTGGGGGTGCTTTGCTGGTGACACTGTCTATGATTTATTTAGAATTCAAGGCACACTTAACCAGCATGGCTACCACAGAATTCTGCAGTGATACGCCATCCCATCTGGTTTGGGCTTAGTGGGACTATCATTTGTTTTTCAACAGGACAATGACCCAACACACCTCCAGGCTGTGTAAGGGCTATTTTACCAAGAAGGAGAGTGATGGGAGTGCTGCATCAGATGGCCTGGCCTCCACAATCCCCTGACCTCAACCAAATTGAGATGTGCTGGGATGAGTCGGACCGCAGAGTGAAGGAAAAGCAGCCAACAAGTGCTAAGCATATGTGGGAACTCCTTCAAGACTGTTGGAAAAGCATTCCAGGTGAAGCTGGTTGAGAGAATGCCAAGAGTGTGCAAAGCTGTCATCAAGGCTAAGGGTGGCTATTTGAAGAATCTGTAATATAAAATTTATTTTGATTTGTTTAACACTTTTTTGGTTACTACATGATTCCATATGTGTTATTTTCATAGTTTTGATGTCTTCACTATTATTCTACAATGTAGAAAATAGTAAAAATAAAGAGAAACCCTTGAATGAGTAGGTGTGTCCAAACTTTTGACCGGTATTGTATATATACCAGCTCTAGATTTCATAATCAAATCCAGCATTAATCACAGATCAGTATTATGATAGAAAGTCAAGCGAGAGCAAAAATATCATCTGTATTTTAGGGACATGATAAAGTCATAAACATGTCACATTTTGGCATTAGGCAACTCACAACCCATTATTCTTATTTTATACATTTTATTTTTTTCTCAGTAGACCTTTGAGATAACTCCGTAATGAAAAGAGCTATACAAATTAAATGTATTATTTTATTACTATTATTCTTTAGCATCTAAATGGAGATTAATAATGACTTTATACTGAAGTCAAATTTGATCAAATCATATTGCCAATGTGGAAGCTGCAGACAGATAGCTTTGATATGCCAAGGTAGCTACAGTGGGGGAATTTTTTTTTAGTCAGCCACCAATTGTGCAAGTTCTCCCACTTAAAAAGATGAGAGAGGCCTGTAATTTTCATCATAGGTACACGTCAACTATGACAGACAAATTGAGGAAAAGAAATCCAGAAAATCACATTGTAGGATTTTTAATGAATTTATTTGCAAATTATGGTGGAAAATAAGTATTTGGTCACCTACAAACAAGCAAGATTTCTGGCTCTCACAGACCTGTAACTTCTTCTTTAAGAGGCTCCTCTGTCCTCCACTCGTTACCTGTATTAATGGCACCTGTTTGAACTTGTTATCAGTATAAAAGACACCTGTCCACAACCTCAAACAGTCACACTCCAAACTCCACTATAGCCAAGACCAAAGAGCTGTCAAAGGACACCAGAAACAAAATTGTAGACCTGCACCAGGCTGGGAAGACTGAATCTGCTATAGGTAAGCAGCTTGGTTTGAAGAAATCAACTGTGGGAGCAATTATTAGGAAATGGAAGACATACAAGACCACTGATAGTCTCCCTCGATCTGGGGCTCCACGCAAGATCTCACCCCGTGGGGTCAAAATGATCACAAGAACGGTGAGCAAAAATCCCAGAACCACACGGGGGGATCTAGTGAATGACCTGCAGAGAGCTGGGACCAAAGTAACAAAGCCTACCATCAGTAACACACTACGCCGCCAGAGACTCAAATCCTGCAGTGCCAGACGTGTCCCCCTGCTTAAGCCAGTACATGTCCAGGCCCGTCTGAAGTTTGCTAGAGTGCATTTGGATGATCCAGAAGAGGATTGGGAGAATGTCATATGGTCAGATGAAACCAAAATATAACTTTTTGGTAAAAACTCAACTCGTCGTGTTTGGAGGACAAAGAATGCTGAGTTGCATCCAAAGAACACCATACCTACTGTGAAGCATGGGGGTGGAAACATCATGCTTTGTGGTTGTTTTTCTGCAAAGGGACCAGGACGACTGATCCGTGTAAAGGAAAGAATGAATGGGGCCATGTATCGTGAGATTTTGAGTGAAAACCTCCTTCCATCAGCAAGGGCATTGAAGATGAAACGTGGCTGGGTCTTTCAGCATGACAATGATCCCAAACACACCGCCCGGGCAACGAAGGAGTGGCTTCGTAAGAAGCATTTCAAGGTCCTGGAGTGGCCTAGCCAGTCTGCAGATCTCAACCCCATAGAAAATCTTTGGAAGGAGTTGAAAGTCTGTGTTGCCCAGCGACAGCCCCAAAACATCACTGCTCTAGAGGAGATCTGCATGGAGGAATGGGCCAAAATACCAGCAACAGTGTGTGAAAACCTTGTGAAGATTTACAGAAAACGTTTGACCTGTGTCATTGCCAACAAAGGGTATATAACAAAGTATTGAGAAACTTTTGTTATTGACCAAATACTTATTTTCCACCATAATTTGCAAATAAATTCATTAAAAATCCTACAATGTGATTTTCTGGATTTTTTTTTCTAATTTTGTCTGTCATAGTTGACGTGTACCTATGATGAAAATTACAGGCCTCTCATCTTTTTAAGTGGGAGAACTTGCACAATTGGTGGCTGACTAAATACTTTTTTTCCCCACTGTACATCTGAATGACACAATGATATTACAGATCATGCTTTTTGATCCTCTTGACTGGAGATGCACAACAACAACAACACAGGGAAACATCTGCAATCTCTTTTAATTTTATGATAACCAGGCATGGTACATTGGTACAAACATGACTAGAATTCTACACTGACAAGTATTAGGCCTAGTGTTTCTCTATGAGCAAAATATGTTGAAAATGTGTTTCTGGTTGAAAATACATATTTTCAACCTCTTGTGCTCACTGGGTTGTCATTGGTGGGCAATGAGGGCCCAACACAGTGATGACATCATTTCCTGTCAATGTTTATTCTACATTACATCACAGGCTCTCTGTGTACATTCAGACCAGGTACGGATCCCTCATCCAGATCATGACCAATACATACATACATTCTTCAGACGACCGTACAGGCAAAGTGAGGTGCACCAAAAAACTAAAGCCTTCACTTCACATCAGACATTCCAAGGTGGAGCCAATCTTTTGGACGCTTGAGTGAAGATCTTGCATCCCATTAGTCAATGGGGTACCGGTCACATTCAGCACCATCACATCTATAACTCAAGTTCAATATGGGTGTTGTAACAAGCTCACTTAAAACCCAGGATGATCTTCATTCAGAATGCAATACACATATCACGTCTGCTGATGCTCCCAGCGGTGTTAGATTTAGATTTTTACATTTTAGTCATTTAGCAGACGCTCTTATCCAGAGCGACTTACAGTTAGTGAGTGCATACATTATTTTTTATATTTTTCATACTGGCCCCCCGTGGGAATCGAACCCACAACCCTGGCGTTGCAAACGCCATGCTCTACCAACTGAGCTACATGCCTGCCGGCCATTCCCTCCCCTACCCTGGACGAGGGTCAATTGGGCCAATTGTGCGCCCCCCCCCCCATGGGTCTCCCGGTCGCGGCCGGCTACGACAGAGCCTGGATTCGAACCAGGATCTCTAGTGGCACAGCTTGCACTGCGATGCAGTGCCATAGACCACTGCGCCACTCGGGATACCTGTTAGGGTGTTATGTTATCAGATCCCCTGGCTCTGTCTCTCTGCAGGATGCATGCGGTGTCTCATTACGTCGTTACGTCGTGAGCCATTTCAGTTCTGCTGAGCAGGTTCTATTGTTCTGCTCTTGTGCTCCAAGGTGACACACTACTACTGCCTCTGTCCAAGTCGTGACAGGCCAAATGCGTCATTTCTCCGGAGAGAGAGAGGAGAGAGAGAGAGGAGATAAAAAGAGGAAGGGAGGCGAGAGAGAGCAAGAGAGGGAGGAGAGAAAAAGAGAGATGGAGAGAGAGAGGTGAGAGAGACATTTGCCCAACTGATTGTGCATGGGTAAGCAATAAGCATTCTCACACTACAGGAAAATAGACCCCATTCCACCACATTTCAGACTGCCTCAATTCATTTTCTCTCCCCCAATCAGCAGTATACTACCAGTCCCACTCCCTCTCTCTCTCTCTCTGACAGAACCGAGAACAAATCATCCTGAACGATGTAAAAAAGCCCATCTATTTTTCATGTCTTTACAGAACGTACCATTGTACATTTGTTTCAGCTCTGCACTAAAGCCTATGATTAAGTGATGTATTACAAGCAATTTGTCACACGAGCAAACCATTCTATAATGCAAAAGCCTTATTCAGAGCAATGAGCATGTTCTCAAATTGATGCAAGTTAAGGAGAACACATTTTATCAGTAGAGCTTCAAATATATCTAAATGTATTTTCAAGGTCAACATAGCACTTTAATAATGAAGGACATCTATATAATTTAAAATAAACGGATTAAACCTGGTTTAAAAATGAAATATATTTTAGGACCTTTAGGCTGCATTTACACATGCAGCCCATTTCTGATCCTTTGCCAAATTATGGGCAAAAGATCTGATCTGATTTTTCAAAAGACCAATTGGTGGAAAAATAATTGGGCTTCCTGTGTAAACGCAGCCTTATGTTCATTTTAACAGAACAAAACACTTTCACATCACCAATGAACTATTTAACACAATAGAAGAGAAGTACATTCATAAACAGTAAAGTAATATTGTCATAAAACTTGTTTTGGACCTGTGGTTGACACAGAATGCCCAAATTTTGTTTTAGGTTATCTTTAAACCAGTTTGGATTACATTTGATTGGCTTAGCTGTATGCCTTTAATAGCCTGGTCCCATATCTGTTCGTGCTGTCTGACAATGACCATAAGAAAAGGTAGGACACCACAAACAGATATGGGACTGGACCAGGCTATGCCTATCTAGCCTCCTTCTACCATTTGTTTTGTTTGATGTTAAACGAAACGAGAGTGCAGCAGCAGTCAGGACTGTGGATCAGGATAATGCCTATCATGGAAGCCTCTGACAATTTGGCAAACCAAGATACTGTATTTGACTCTGCCTAACTGTCCTTCAATCAGTCATATTCAAGGGGAAATGTGTCCCTGCAACTCAATTGTAAAGAGAGGAGGGGAATGATTGGGATAACCCTGACGTAAGGAGGATACATTTACAAAAAAATGAAGACAAGGTTTGTTGAGCAGATACCCAGACAGAGAAGAGTCTTTTCAACCACAGGCCCTTATCAGGTTAAGGGAACAATATTTAGTGAGAAACAGATTTAAACATTACATTCATTCTGCATGTGGGCCCACAGCTCTTTAGGAAACTGTTTTTCATAGCAAAACACAAAACAAGGTGTTTTAGCGGTAAAAATAGTATATGAGTTTGAAAGTATTCCAAACTGGACATTGGTGTTCTGGTTTTCATCATTAGAACAATGGTCATGAATTCATAATTTTACATTTAAGTAATTTAGCATACGCTCTTATCCAGAGCGACTTACAGTAGTGAGTGCATACATTGTCATTATTTTTTTCGTACTGGTCCCCCCCGTGGGAATCGAACCCACAACCCCGGCGCTGCGAGCATCATGATCTACCAACTGAGCTCCGCGGGACTCCATCATCACACTATTATATACACACACATTGCATAAGGCATTTAATGAAGAACCATTGTAGCCTGTAGGCTTCCAGTATATTCAGTATAATTTAATCATTTATGTACATAAAGAAAGATAAAGGTGTTTGGGTCTGCAGCCTACAATAGGAATTTTGCTCGTCTCTGTTTGGCAGTACACATAGCAGGCAGTAACTGACCCTAATCAATAAGTAAGCCTATGCAGTGGACTATGATTTAATAATTGAGCAAAAAAATGTTTTGGGAAACGCTGGTGTAGAGACTCATTGTACCATCTAAACCGCTGTGAAATATATTGTATTTTCAGCTGTTTGACGCTGGTGTACAAAACCTAAAGTAAAAGAGGTAAAAACTAAACTTAAGAACGGGAAGCATAGAAATAGCCATTTAGAACAGATCTACCGATTTGTAGACTTGCTTTCAATGAGAATGACAGATCTATAACTCCCATTTCTATGTGAATTTGGTTGGATCGCCCAAAAAGTTACATATTGCAGCTTTAAATTGAAATCAGAAACACTTCCCTGCTTAACTAGGAACCTCGATTGAACCTTGATTGAACCTCGATTGAGCTGTTGAGCAGAATAATAGTGCAAACTGTCACCATGCTGTGAAGTAGCCAATTACCAGTAAGTGGTTTTTTCTGCCCACCTATGACAAGTCGGTTATTATGAAATATGATTAGCCAAAAGGGTCCTCACCATTTCCCCTTTTCAGCCCACTTGTCATATATCAAATGATTGAGCTTTGTATCAGTGTTGAAACGGTATTAGCTACAATCTGACGTTACCTAAACGTCAGTACTCCTTGGATTTGATGCAATATTTGCTCTGTTGTAGCATCAGTTTCAACAATACTAACATAGATACTGCACTCACGTGCACACACACTCTTCCAATTTATGTAGCACAGAGATTGCCTGCCATTACCTACAATTGCCAAAAATAGGTCCCCCTCGTGAACCGTCTGTGCCTTCGATGCACACACACTGCCGCTTAAGTAAAAGGGCCTAGGGGAAGGAAGGGGAAATAGATCAATAATTACGTGAGTGTGTGAAGTAAAGGGTCGATCTCGGTAGAATCAGGTCACCTGCATGGAACACTGATACGGTGCTGTACACAAGAAACATCTAAACACCTTCAAAAAGAGAACTAGCTTCAAAGACACGGTCACACAACCCATCCTTGAACCATCCTCCATCCTTGAACCATCCTCACTTAATCTTTCCTATGAAAAGGAGCACTAATTGAGACGGGTACCGACAACGTCAACAACATTAAATGTCTGCGTCTGCTGATTTATCTACTACTTTGACCCCTCCCTTTCACGTGACTGTCATCCTTTTGCACAAACATCCATCCTCCGTCTCTCAGCTAGTCTATAACCTTGTTATACAGTATATACCCTACCTGTGCTTGTCTCTCTGGCCATGGCATGGCTAGCGCAACCCTCAAACATTTCATCAACCGTAAAAGCATTGAGAGGCCAGCTCTGCCTTTGTCAAACGAACACAGTTTTGCAACAGCGCCATTGTCCATCGCTCAGGTCCGATTTGAAAGAAATGCACCAGAAAAGGAAGTTGTTCTTGAACCCTTTGTTTTCCAAGGACACAATGTTTGTCAGATACATTCTGGAAGGTGAGTTAGGCCAGGTGACAAGGAACTACTTTATTTCTCACCCTCTGAGAGAGCAGACTACTACTCCACTGGAGGCTTGACCGTAAAAGCTCAAAAGATGAGTTGGCTGGGAGATATAGTGAGTGTGCTGGGGAATGCCAAGGCACGTTGCCCTTCTTGACACCATGCGGTCCCCCACGGCCCTCTACCACCCCCTTTCTCAGTTTTCCCCCCTGGTTTTATGAAGCAATGTAGCAAAAAACCCACAGTGTGAAACCTTGACTGCCCTTCGCTCCTCTTTTCTCAAGTCAGTGGGTTGAAAAGGCAGATTGTTTAACTCTCTCTCCCATCCCGTAAGCCCGGCTTTCTTATGGAACCCTCTGCTCTCTTTGCATAACTTAAGAGGTGCAGAGAAAAGGAACTGTTTCCATGTTACCTCACGGTCCAATGCCTGCAACCTGACTCTGTTCTTCTGTCATTGCCACTTCTTCCAACACATAAAGCAAATAAGAAAGAATCTACCAACCACATCAAAGCGATGACATTTTTTGTACAAGTACGGTTCGTACAGTTTCATACAACAACCTTTTGGATTTACAGGTGCACCATGCGAGTCCCATGGCCTCCAAACCAACCCAGACATACAATATACACCCTTTAGTCCACAGAGGGCCAGCTTCCTGGAACCAAGCTCAAGGGAGATTGTAGCATCAAGGAGGGGTAACAGTCTGGGGATGGTGGCAGTCTGTAGTACACGGGTCATTTGAGCTTGACGGGCCATGGCAGGCACGTGCGGAGTCCCAGCATGGAGGAGAAGATGATGGTGGGCCGGTGCTTCTTGAAGCGCAGGCCCTTCTTGAGCCGCTGGCTGTTCTCGGCCGCATATATCTCTCCCTGCTGGGCAGCGCAGGCGATGCGGGTCAACACCTCGTCACGCTCCACCGCCTCCTGTTCCGAGCGCACGAACACCTCCCGGAGCTCCTCCAGGCGCCGTTCCATCTCCCGGATGACGCGCTGGCGCTCCTCCATCTCTAGCAGGCGCCGACGGGCCGCTTCGAACTCCATGCTAGAGCTGGGGGTCACCATCTTGGAGGAAGGGGCTGTGGTAGCCGTTGAGGGGGGCTCCGAGCCGTACAAGGCTGTGGTCACCCGCTTAAAGTCGCCCATGGAGATGGAGCGTCGGGTGGCGGGCGATGGGAGTGGGAGGGCAAGGTTGCCGGAGGCTGAGAAAGGGAGGGAAGGGAGAGCAAGAGGGGGAAGGTGGGGATCCATGGCGTCTGTGGTGTCCGCGGCATGCGCTTGTCTGTGGCGTTTCTTCATGGCTGGGTGCGGGCATCTGTCTGTGCTGCTGTTGTTGATTCTAGTGCTCTGTGGGAGAGCGGTGAGCGGCGTGCTGCCTCAGAGCCGCTCCATTCATTAATAAGGGATCGGAGCTCAGCACAGCGCTTCATGGGGAGGAGTCCACTCGCCCCTCATTGGTTGCTTGCTTCCTGTTGAATGCCGATTGGCTGCTTGCCCCTCTGCTGGCCCTCTCTACCCTCCTCTGGACTGCTATCTCCAGTGCTCTTAGTCTGCTTCAACAGGAAGTGGAAGAGAGGGATAAAATATATTCAGCGATTCTATCCTTTTTCCTCTCCGTGGTTGGCTCAGTGTGTGTATTGTGTGAGCCGCTCTCCTCTCCGCCCTCCCTCCCTCCCTCCCTCTCTCCCACCAGCTGGGATCAATCCATCCTCCTCTCTACTGCTCGGCTCGTTGCCCATAGCAACGCAGTCTTGACATCAGATGGCAAGTGGAGGAGGGAGTGAGGGAGGGAGGGGTGTTGTTCTCCCTCTCTCCCTCTGTATACTTAATGTTGTTTAAAATAAGCCTAGTTAATGTACTTAATGTTGTTTAAAATAAGCCTAGTTAATATACTTAATGTTGTTTATGTGTAGCCTATTTCACACTATTTGTTGTCTCTTAGCTCCTATTTCTAACCACTAGGCTAGAAATAGGAGCTAAGTTCAATGGTCAGGTCATTCTGAGGAAGACGTCAGCTTGATGTCGAAACGTCAGTCACCTGTTCGCATCCTTTACAATGGTAAAATAAATCAATCTCCGCTTTCTTTGTTGAGTGTTCCAACTCCTTTCTACCTTGAATTAGTCCTTTTGGAAATTTTTCTTCGGAAGCCCTTCTCATATTTCACACTATGTTGGGGTAGAAATCAGAGTATAATACTTTCAACCCCAATACATGTTCATGTCATCGTCACCAATCAACTGCATTACACTTGAAAAAACCTTTAGCTACCACGACCGATTTCTATATGGCTAGCTATGCTAACAGCTTATACGAACAGGAGACTTGTGTTTCTAAACCTGAATAGGACAACTTCTATATGCAGCAAAAACAGCCAAATATATCCAAATCGGATTTTAGTAACCATACTATGGGCCTGTTAGAACACGATGGATTTGACGAATATCCACTTTGTTAGATCAACCACAACAAAAATGGCCGCCAATGACCATGTCCTTTTTCTATTCCCCGTGGTCTGCATTCCATTGATCTCTTTACCACATGTACAGCACCCAACCACGGCAACACAAGACAGGAAGTGAATGGCGAGGCTGAATGGTTTCTTCACTCTAGATTCCTGTGATCTTGTGGTGATGTGGGGTGTGGCGATGTGTTTGGGAGATGTAATTACTGTCGTCCACGTCCATGCTGTCAGTGATTGCACTAAACAACAGAAGAAGTGAAGCAGGAAGAGGAGGAGGGGTCGTACCATAGAATCTATCACAACCAGTGTGCCTTTATCAATACATCCATCAGCTCAGAGTACCCAAGGGGCGTATCCACAAAGCACCTCAGAGTAGAAAAGCTGATCTAGGATCAGGTCCCCACCTGTCCATATAATCGTATTCATTATTATCTAAAAGGCGACACTGATCCTAGATCATCATTCTGAGACGCTTTGTTAATATGGGCCCCGATCTAGAACAACGTTCAGAGACCGACATCCTGTTAGCTGCTGTTGTACGTTAAACACACACTACTACATAAGCTACTCAGACCTGGGTTGAAATACTATTTCAGGTATTTCAATTACTTTTCTAAACATTTCAAACAAGTATTCTGAGGCTACTGTTGTATACATGAGACAGACGAAGCGGTAGCCATGGTTATTTTGACCTTAGGTATCTAATGGATGCTTTCCATTGTTTGTTCCATTTGCTGCCATCATAGCTGTCTAGACAATTATTGACCAGGGTTTTGATGCTTCCAGTCATGCCAGGCTAGGTGGAAAATAACAGACAGAGCGAGAGAGCGATCGTTCTGGGGTGGAGGTACATGCAGTATTGGTTCGTAGCGGTAGTGGTGGTGGGAGCGAGAGTGCTACTTTAAATAACAGTTTTTAAAAGCCTCTACCTTGGATGAGTAGTGGCAATTAACCGAGCACGAGTGGGTGGGTGGAAATGGTAGAGGCGGGGGGGGTAAGGTGCTCACTCAGCCACATGCTTTTATCTCCGGATCTGCATGACATCAGCAACGATCTACCGACTGCTGCTACCGCTACTTCTCTTACTTTAATGTTCACGAGGGAGAGGGAGAGAGGGAGTGAGAGGTTTTTTTATAGTGCGTATCTGAGCAGAGGAAGTAGACGTTCAGGGACGAAGGCCTTATTGATTCCCATTGGATGGATTTTGCTGATTGTTGAGGCTTTGGCTGGCTAGAGGCCAAATGAGGGCTTGTGTGGCTTTGGGAATGAGTGATATTAGGATTAACTGGGGTTGGTTGGTGGGTTTTGGGAGTGAGTGATATTAGGATTAACTGGGGTTGGTTGGTGGGTTTTGCGGTGCACATGCTGCAAGGTTGGGGTCAATTCTATGTCAATTCTAATTCCAATTTCCCTTACTCAAACCCTGGCATCCTGTAGCTAGCTTAATGTTTGGGAAGCCACCACTGGTTGGTAGCGCAACAGAGTTCAAAGCAGCATTTCTCATCTAAACCACGGACAGGTTGCCAAGAGTTCAAAAGCATGCATACACACACACCGCCCACTGGGCACACACTGGTTGAATTAACATTGTTTCCACGTAATTTAAATGAAATTAGGTTGAACCAACATGGGACTAGACGTTGAATTGACGTCTGTGCCCAGTGGATGGACACTGCCACCATCAACAGCAACGTGTCCATTCGTGACTTAGTGTGTGAGCCAAGCAAACCAGAGGGATACATAATGCGGATCCTGTCCTGTTATGAAAGACTGGTGCACAGACGCACGCACGCAGTCTCGCGCACACACACACACACACTAAACAAGGCTCTTGATAGGATAATTCAGGATGCATTATAGTATTTCAGGGTCTCTCTCCCATCTCAGATATAATCTCACCCCCCCTCCCTCCCTCCCTCCCTCCTCTTCACTTAAACAGTCCTAATAGCCTGCTCTCAATCCCTTATGAGAATAACCATCCATCCCTGCATCCATCCCTCCCTGTGCATACACAGACCCTCTGTCCCAGATTAGTTTAATCTCCTCTGCCTATGTTTGTTGGTGCTAGTTGGATGGAGTGACTTGGCAGTTGCTGGATAGAGGGAATTGCATCATCATGACGTCTGATTGGGGATTGTGGAGAGGGGGCCACGGGTGAGGCAGGGACAGGGGACTACATTGGCAGCTAGGGTGCATGGTAGTATCTTGGTAGCAAGATGTCACGTTAGTGGAAGGACTGGGTTGTATGAATGCTAGTTATTCAGTAATAGCTTGTTGTACCCATTACAACATCAGATAATTGGGGATGCAGTTTGTAGTAACATGAATCTGTGTATAAAAATAAGTGTTTGACCATGATCACTCCTAATAGGTCTAATAGGCCTTCCCAGGTCCTTGTTGTGCATGCTGGCTGCATCACAGTGAGAACAAGACGTTGGAAATATGTATTTTCAACCAAAAATACATATTTTGCTCATAGGGATAGCATAGTGCCTGTGTGTATGGTTTCAGAGTATGTTCTACTTTTAGGGAGATTTAGTGGGCTGTGCTGCAGAGGAACTGGAGAGAGACAAATCACCTGCTGAGAGAGAGAGAGAGAGAGAGACAAATCACCTGCTGAGAGAGAGAGAGAGAGAGAGAGACAAATCACCTGCTGAGAGAGAGAGAGAGAGAGCGAGAGAGAGACAAATCACCTGCTGAGAGAGACAAATCACCTTCTGAGAGAGAGAGAGAGAATAGTCCATCTTTGGTTTTTACGTGCTTGTGTGTGCACTACTGTAGCACTAACAAACGCTTTCAAGAGGCACAATCAGAATTGAGTTCACCAGCCAGAAAGAGCAATAAAAACCAACTGCATAAAACATCCATTAAAATCAGGTTGTTCAGTAGATGTACATACTGTACTAGTATCAAAAATGTTGATGAAGCTTCACTGTTTTGGAGTGAGAGGGGTCAATGCTCCCTGCGTCTCCAAGGTCTGCTGCCCACACAGAGACAGAGGAGGAGTCAGAGGCAGCCTTCGCTCTGCGTCTTAGGACTTTCAGACATGGTTTCTCATCCGCAGTACAATTGACGCTCTTGCCTCTTAGTCACTGCCTCTAAGTCACTGCCTCTAAGTCACTGCCTCTAGTGCTGACTCTAAATCACTGTCTCTAAATCACTGTCTCTAGTGCTGACTCTAAATCACTGCCTCTAAATCACTGTCTCTAAATCACTGTCTCTAAATCACTGCCTCTAGTGCCGACTCTAAATCACTGCCTCTAAATCACTGTCTCTAAATCACTGTCTCTAAATCACTGTCTCTAGTGCCGACTCTAAATCACTGTCTCGAAACCAAACAGACTTGTGTTTAGTAGGCACATAACAGGGGGGTGTTTAGTAGGAACATAACAGGGGGGTGTTTAGTAGGAACATAACAGGGGGGTGTTTAGTAGGAACATAACAGGGGGGTGTTTAGTAGGCACATAACAGGGGGGTGTTTAGTAGGCACATAACAGGGGGGTGTTTAGTAGGAACATAACAGGGGGGTGTTTAGTAGGCACATAACAGGGGGGTGTTTAGTAGGCACATAACAGGGGGGTGTTTAGTAGGCACATAACAGGGGGTGTTTAGTAGGAACATAACAGGGGGGTGTTTAGTAGGCACATAACAGGGGGGTGTTTAGTAGGAACATAACAGGGGGGTGTTTAGTAGGCACATAACAGGGGGGTGTTTAGTAGGAACATAACAGGGGGGTGTTTAGTAGGCACATAACAGGGGGTGTTTAGTAGGAACATAACAGGGGGTGTTTAGTAGGAACATAACAGGGGGTGTTTAGTAGGAACATAACAGGGGGTGTTTAGTAGGCACATAACAGGGGGGTGTTTAGTAGGAACATAACAGGGGGGTGTTTAGTAGGAACATAACAGGGGGTGTTTAGTAGGCACATAACAGGGGGTGTTTAGTAGGCACATAACAGGGGGGTGTTTAGTAGGCACATAACAGGGGGGTGTTTAGTAGGCACATAACAGGGGGGTGTTTAGTAGGCACATAACAGGGGGGTGTTTAGTAGGAACATAACAGGGGGGTGTTTAGTAGGAACATAACAGGGGGGTGTTTAGTAGGAACATAACAGGGGGTGTTTAGTAGGAACATAACAGGGGGGTGTTTAGTAGGCACATAACAGGGGGTGTTTAGTAGGCACATAACAGGGGGTGTTTAGTAGGAACATAACAGGGGGGTGTTTAGTAGGAACATAACAGGGGGGTGTTTAGTAGGCACATAACAGGGGGGTGTTTAGTAGGAACATAACAGGGGGGTGTTTAGTAGGAACATAACAGGGGGGTGTTTAGTAGGCACATAACAGGGGGGTGTTTAGTAGGCACATAACAGGGGGTGTTTAGTAGGCACATAACAGGGGGGTGTTTAGTAGGCACATAACAGGGGGTGTTTAGTAGGCACATAACAGGGGGGTGTTTAGTAGGCACATAACAGGGGGTGTTTAGTAGGCACAGAACAGGGGGGTGTTTAGTAGGCACATAACAGGGGGGTGTTTAGTAGGCACATAACAGGGGGGTGTTTAGTAGGCACATAACAGGGGGGTGTTTAGTAGGCACATAACAGGGGGGTGTTTAGTAGGAACATAACAGGGGGTGTTTAGTAGGAACATAACAGGGGGGTGTTTAGTAGGCACATAACAGGGGGTGTTTAGTAGGAACACAACAGGGGGTGTTTAGTAGGCACATAACAGGGGGGTGTTTAGTAGGCACAGAACAGGGGAAAGTACTATCTGTACTTACACAATAAGAAATGCTAGCTTTGTGCATGGGGGCATTTTCATGCTGAAACAGGAAAGGGCCTTCCCCAAACTGTTGCCACAAAGTTGGAAGCACAGAATCGTCTAGAATGTCATAGTATGCTGTAGCGTTAAGATTTCCCTTCACTGGAACTAAGGGGCCTAGCCCGAACCATGAAAATCAGCCCCAGACCATTATTCCTCCTCCACCAAACTTTACAGTTGGCACTATGCATTGGGGCAGGTAGTGTTCTCCTGGCATCCGCCAAACCCAGATTTGTCCGTCGGACTGCCAGATGGTGAAGCGTGATTCATCACTCTAGAGTACATGTTTCCACTGCTCCAGAGTCCAATGGCGGCGAGCTTTACACCAATCCAGCCGACGCTTGGCATTGCGCGTGGTGATCTTAGACTTGTGTACGGCTGCCTGGCCATGGAAACCCATTTTATGAAGCTCCCGACGAACAGTTATTATGCTGACGTTGCTTCCAGAGGCAGTTTAGAACTCGGAAGTGAGTGTTGCAACAGAGGAAAGATTATTTTTAAGCTCTACGCGCTTCAGCACTCGGCGATCCCGTTCTGAGCTTCTGTGGCTGAGACGTTGTTTCTCCTAGATGTTTCCACGTCACAATAACAGCACTTACAGTTGACCGGGGCAGCTCTAGCAGGGCAGAAATTTGACGAACTGACTTGTTGGAAAGGTGGCATCCTATGACGGTGCCACGTTGAAAGTCACTGAGCTCTTCAGTAAGGCCATTCTACTGCCAATGTTTGTCTATTGAGATTGCATGGCTGTGTGCTTGATTTTATACACCTGTCAGCAACAGGTGTGGCTGAAATAGCCTAATCCATTAATTTGAAGGGGTGTCCACATACATTTGTATATATAGTGTACCTTAATAGAAAATGACTCAAGTAAAAGTCACCCAGTAAAATATTACTTGAGTAAAAATATAAAAGTATTTGGTTTTAAATGTATCAAAAGTAAATGTAATTGCTGAAATATACTACAAAGTGAAAACATGTTTTTAGAAATCGTAGCAAATGTATTGAAAATGAAGTACAGAAATCTAATTTAGAAAAGTATTCACACCCCTGATTCAATACATGTTAGAATCACCTTTGGCAAGAGCCTCCCGAGTGGCGCAGCGGTCTAAGGCACTGCATCGCGGTGCTAGAGGTTCGATCACGGGCTGTGTCGCAGCCGGGCGCGCAATTGGCCCAGCGTCGTCCGGGTTAGGGGAGGGTTTGGCTGGGATGTCCTTGTCCCATCGTGATCTAGCAACTCCTTGTGGCGCATGTATGCTGACTTCGGTCGCCAGCTGTACGGTGTTTGCTCCGACACATTGGTGCGGCTGGCTTCCGGGTTAAGCAACAGTGCGGCTTGGTGGGGTCATGTTTCGAGGACGCATGGCTCTCGACCCCGAGTCCGCACGGGAGTTGCAGCGATGGGACAAGACTGTAACTATCAATTGGATATCACTAAATAAAAAAAAATAAAAAAATCACCTTTGTCAGTGATTACAGCTGTGAGTCTTTCTGGGTAAGTCTCTAAGGCCCCGATTTCCGACCCGAGTTAAGAGCCGTAAATGTAATGTTATTCCCTTTTTACACACTGTTCTCTCTAAGCGTATTCTGACCTTGAACTGAAGCATGACAATAGCACGCTTTTCACCTGCTATTCGTTCTGGGTGGAGATCTAAGAAATGAAGGAGTGGCAGAGGTGTGTCTACAGATATGCGGTATTCTGACCTTGACTTAATTCCGCCACCATTACAGGAGAGGAAACCATGAATAAAGGTTGAGCGAACCTGCTGGTTCCAAGTGGGAAAAACATCTACTTTCTTTTTTTCTGATATAAATAACAGCATTCTCCATGCACTGTAATTTACAACTTGATAAGATCTATTAAGAAAAGCTAGATAAATTAGTAATCCGTTTGGATACGGGAATTATAAATATAAATGACTCTTGTTTTAGATTTATTTTACCTTATAATCACTGGAGACAAATGTGAAACCAGTCATATGGCAGCAAACTGAAGCATATCAACATATCCACAGTAAAGTTGATGAAAGACTGTGCCATTATGCAGAATTTAAATTGTACTGCATTTTAACTTGCAGGGATGGGTACTCTCTAATGCCTTAATTATAGGCTACCCCTGACTTTCCCTGTTTCCTATTTCTATCATGTTAAATATTAGCCACTATCAGTATCGACCATCAGTAGGCCTAATAACAACACATATTCAACTGACAATTTACTGTTAGTTCCCTTCAGTTGGTACAACTACATTATCATTCCTTTTAAGAACATTGTTTCGTTTACCTTCATTTTCTTCCTCTGTAAACGCCAAGCCGTAACAGTTTGAACCCGACGCATGGCGCAGTACTTGGCTGTCATCACAGTTCCATGGTTAGTTCAGACAATAGACGAGGGTATAGCCTACTATTGTACAATATTCTCCTTATTATAATTCTATGTACACTAATCTTCCAACATTACCATGGGTTTAAGAACTGATTGTGGCAATTTTCAGAATGAATCAAACCACTGTGTCTTTGATTAATCAATATATTTAGCGTGTAAACTCTCAAAACGTTTTTTAAAATGTCTTAATGATTCATACCTTCCTAATCCTAAAATGTGCCTAAATCTACAAGATCAGTGTTTTTAAAACTACCAGTTGGTGCCGAAAAGGAGACGAATATGCATATATTTAGATGGCTTTCTTTCATTGATCTCTAATATTCTGAACCCGTTCTCTCGATGTATTCTAGTCTGTCCACAAAATTCTAATTAAAAAGGTACAACGTATTTAATGGGATGGCTTAAGATAAATGTACTGAATACCCTATTGAATGAAAACAACAAGAAAATCCATTGGCCAGCTAGATGGAGGGTTTTCAGCAGTTGAAATACATTTATTCATTGCTCGCTAAAGAACCACACCTGCAAAGCCCTTAACATGCCTTCATAAGGTAAGTCTGAATACCAACTACTGAGAAGTGCATAGGAAAGGCTTGAGTAAGAAAGGCATAATTGTGGGGATCTATTTTCTTACAACTAGATGTGATGCCTAGCTTAGAAATAATACATTAATGATTAAACATAGATTGTTTAACATAACAAGCTGTGATTAATGTGAGGAACCGTTAGGGGGTAGGCTGAGACAGACTTGTGATTCACACAGACACACACACTGCCTCTTTGTTAAACCGCTCAAGGACAAACTATGTCTGAGGTTGCTGACTCGAGACAAGTGGTAAAGATAACAACTAATGCCTGGCAACAGTGAAGCGCCAAGGGGCTGGGACCAGCCTGTGCGCCATCGATAGGCTGGGTAAGTTTAAACCACGCCCAGCCTCTATCCTGACAGGCCCAGCCGGGAGCTATCTCTGTCAGAGTATTTAAAGAAGAACTTATAACAAAAGCTCAGTTCTCTGACTGCCCTGCGTGGTTTTTCAGTGGGCCCGTATATACGAACATCATATTTAAGTGTCTGCATTAATTAAAATACTAGTCTATTTTAGAAGACGTGTATTGACCTCTTTTTGTTCCTATACCAGATTTGAATTGACGCAATTTAACAATATCCTAAGTCGGAATTGGACCCCAAGAACTTTGCACACCTCAATTGTACAACATTTGCCCATTATTCTTTTCAAAAATCTTCAAACTCTGTCAAGTTGGTTGTTGATCATTGTTCGACAGCCATTTTCAAGTCTTGCCATAGATTTTCAAGCCGATGTAAGTCAAAACTGTAACTAGGCCACTCAGGAACATTTAATGT
Organism: Coregonus clupeaformis; assembly: GCF_020615455.1. Taxonomy (NCBI): domain Eukaryota; kingdom Metazoa; phylum Chordata; class Actinopteri; order Salmoniformes; family Salmonidae; genus Coregonus; species Coregonus clupeaformis. The sequence goes on along the minus strand of NC_059212.1, from coordinate 7,522,369 downwards.
AATCTTGGTAAGCAACCCTAGTATATATTTTGCCTTGTGTTTTAGGTTATTGTCCTGCTGAAAGGTGAATGTCTCCCAGTGTCTGTTGGAAAGCAGACAACCAGGTTTTCCTCTAGGATTTTGCCGGTGCTTAGCTCGATTCAGTTTCTTTTTATAAATAATTTTTTAAAATCCCTAGTCCTTGCCGATGAAAAGCATACCCATAACATGATGCAGGCCACCACCATGCTTGAAGATATGAAGTGGTACTCAGTGATGTGTTGTATTTGCCACAAACATAACTTTATGTCCTGAATACAAGTGTTAATTTCTTTGCCAAATTTTTTGCAGTTTTACTTTAGTGCCTTATTGCAAACAGGATGCATGTTTTGGAATATTTGTATTCTGTACAGGCTTCTTTTCACTGTCATTTAGGTTAGTATTGTGGAGTAATTACAAAGTTGTTGATCCATCCTCAGTTCTCCTATCACACTCATTAAACTCTAACGGTTTTAAAGTCACCGTTGGCCTCATGGTGATAATTGTATGTGTGGGGTACAGAGATGAGGTAGTCATTCAAAAATCATGTTAAACACTATTATTGCACACAGAGTGAGACCATGCAACTTATGTTACTTGTTATGTACATTTTTACTCCTGAACTTATTTAGGTTTGCCATAACAAAAGGGTTGAATACTTCTGGACTCAAGACATTTCAGCTTTTCATTTTTTATTAATTTGTAAACATTTCTAAAAACATAATTCCACTTTCACACAAAATCTCAATTTAATCCATTATAAATTCAGGCTGTAACACAACAAAAGTTGGAAAAAGTCAAGGGGTGTGATTCCTGGCCATGCTAGCTACTCTGTTGACAGTTTGACAAGAACATGTGGTAGCTAACTAGCTTGTTAATTATTTACAAACAAATTAGTGAATGTGCTAGAAAGCTAAACAGCTACCTAGCTTGCTGACTGCTGTGGCTAGCCAGAAAGGATGTATTTTGAGGCTTTAAAAAAAAGTGTTCTTACCCTATGATTTTGAACATTCAAAGCAACTGGGAAACAGCCATGGCAGGCATTGTTGTCACCTTAGCTTGCTACATAATTTCTGAGTGATAGGAAGCACAAGCACCACCACCAATCAGCCTACACCACTGTGCAAACACCCGTCATTACTATGACAACTAGCGTAGGCTTGTCAGCAAACGACTGCTGTCTGAACACACACAAATCCGATTTGGTCACTTGTAACTTGCTGTTTGGACAGTGAGTAGTGCAAAAAGGTTTTGAAAAACAAAACTGATTTAAGCATTAAAGGCCTGCAGTGTGAGCACGGCTTTAGAGACGTACCCAGAAAGACTCACAGCTGTAATCGCTGCCAAAGGGGATTCTAACGTATTGACTCAGGGGTGGTGAATACTTACGTAAATAAAATATTTCTGTATTTCATTTTCAATACATTTGCAAAAAATTCTAAAACATGTTTTCACTTTGTCATTATGGGGTATTATGTGTAGATGGGTGAAACAATTTAATCAATTCTGAATTAACACAAAATGTGGATTAAGTCATTGGGAATGAACACTTTCTGAAGGCACTAAGTCGTTTTTGGGGGTATCTGTAATTTACTATTTATGTTTTTGACAACTCTTACTCCACTACATTCCTAAGGAAAACATGTACTTTTTACTCCTATACATTTTCCCTGACTCCCAAAAGTACTCGTTACATTTCAAATGCTCAGGCAGGACAGCAAACATGGCCCAATTCACGCACCTATCAATATAACATATTGTCATCCCTACTGCCTCAGAGTGTTGGAGTGTGTCCATAAATTTTAAAAACAAGAACATTTTGCCGTCTGGTTTGCTCACTATAGGGAATTTAATGTATAGCATTTACTTTATACTTTTACTCAAGTAGGACAATATAGTACTTTTTTCCACCACTGCTTTTGACAAGAGCACCCGAGTGGCGCAGCGGTCTAAGGCACTGCATCTCAGTGCTTGAGGCGTCACTACAGACCCCCTGGTTCGATTCCAGGCTGTATCACAACCGGCCGTGATTGGGAGTCCAATAGGGCGGCGCACAATTGACCCAGCGTCGTCCGGGTTTGGCCGGTGTAGGCCGTCATTGTAAATAAGAATTTGTTCTTAACTGACTTGCCTAGTTAAGTAAAGATAAAATAAAAGAGCCCTAGAGCCCTGTAGTGCTCCAAATAGGGAATAGGGTGTCATTTGGGAGGAAAATAAAGTATTTCAGAGAGGAGACCTGGGTAATGGGAGCCACTGCTCTGTCTCAAACAGACAGCGGGACAGATGATGATGGCTTCACTCCATCTGAATGGTTCAGATGCACTTACCATACTGTAAATCGATACCGGCAGCTGTTACCGGCTGGGCTGAGTCCATGTGTGTGTGTGGGAGGGAGAGAATCAGTTACTGCAGTGTGAAGTGCACTGACGTCAAGGTAAGAGCAGAGGCCCTGTGGGATGTGTCAGAGGGAGAGGACAACAACAACAACAACACAACTAGACCCAACCAAATCATGAGAAAACAAAAAGAGAATTACTTGACACATTGGAAAGAACAAACAAAAAAACAGAGCAAACTAGAATGCTATTTGGCCCTAAACAGAGAGTACACAGTGGCAGAATACCTGACCACTGTGACTGACCCAAACTTAAGGAAAGCTTTGACTATGTACAGACTCAGTGAGCATAGCCTTGCTATTGAGAAAGGCCGCCGTAGGCAGACCTGGCTCTCAAGAGAAGACAGGCTATGTGCACACTGCCCACAAAATGAGGTGGAAACTGAGCTGCACTTCCTAACCTCCTGCCAAATGTATGACCATATTAGAGACACATATTTCCCTCAGATTACAGCGATCCACAAAGAATTCGAAAACAAACCCAATTTTGATAAACTCCCTTATCTACTGGGTGAAAAACCACAGTGTGCCATCACAGCTGCAAGATTTGTGACCTGTTGCCACAAGAAAAGGGCAACCAGTGAAGAACAAACACCATTGTAAATACAACCCATATTTATGTTTATTTATTTTCCCATTTGTACTTTAACTATTTGCACATTGTTACAACACTGTATATATACATAATATGACATTTGAAATGTCTTTATTCTTTTGAAACTTCTGAGTGTAATGTTTACTGTTAATATTTATTGTTTATTTCACTTTTGTTTACTATCTACTTCACTTGCTTTGGCAATGTTAACACACGTTTCCCATGCCAATAAAGCCCTTAAATTGAAATTGAAATTGAATTGAGTTGTTCTATTTGATGTTGAACAGAATCAATTATTGTAAGTATTTGATACACTGCCGATTTTGCAGGTTTTCCTACTTACAAAGTATGTAGAGGTCTGTAATTTTTTTTATCATAGGTACACTTCAACTGTGAGAGACGGAATCTAAAACAAAAATCCAGAAAATCACATTGTATGATTTTAAAGTAATTAATTTGCATTTTATTGCATGACATAAGTATTTGATCACCTACCAACCAGTAAGAATTCCAGCTCTCACAGACCTGTTAGTTTTTCTTTAAGAAGCCCTCCTGTTTTCCACTCATTACCTGTATTAACTGCACCTGTTTGAACTCGTTACCTGTATAAAAGACACCTGTCCACACACTCAAACAGACTCCAACCTCTCCACAATGGCCAAGACCAGAGAGCTGTGTAAGGACATCAGGGATACAATTGTAGACCTACACAAGGCTGGGATGGGCTACAGGACAATAGGCAAGCAGCTTGGTGAGAAGGCAACAACTGTTGGCGCAATTATTAGAAAATGGAAGAAGTTCAAGATGACGGTCAGTCACCCTCGGTCTGGGGCTCCATGCAAGATCTCACCTCGTGGGGCATCAATGATCATGAGGAAGGTGAGGGATCAGCCCAGAACTACACGACAGGACCTGGTCAATGACCTGAAGAGAGCTGGGACCACAGTCTCAAAGAAAGCCATTAGTAACACACTACGCCGTCATGGATTAAAATCCTGCAGCGCACGCAAGGTCCCCCTGCTCAAGCCAGCGCATGTCCAGGCCCATCTGAAGTTTGCCAATGACCATCTGGATGATCCAGAGGAGGAATGGGAGAAGGGCATGTGGTCTGATGAGACAAAAATATAGCTTTTTGGTCTAAACTCCACTCGCCGTGTTTGGAGGAAGAAGAAGGATGAGTACAACCCCAAGAACACCATACCAACCGTGAAGCATGGAGGTGGAAACATCATTCTTTGGGGATGCTTTTCTGCAAAGGGGACAGGACGACTGCACCGTATTGAGGGGAGGATGGATGGGGCCATGTATCGCGAGATCTTGGCCAACAACCTCCTTCCCTCAGTAAGAGCATTGAAGATGGGTCGTGGCTGGGTCTTCCAGCATGACAACAACCCGAAACACACAGCCAGGGCAACTAAGGAGTGGCTCCGTAAGAAGCATCTCAAGGTCCTGGAGTGGCCTAGCCAGTCTCCAGACCTGAACCCAATAGAACATCTTTGGAGGGAGCTGAAAGTCCATATTGCCCAGCGACAGCCCCGAAACCTGAAGGATCTGGAGAAGGTCTGTATGGAGGAGTGGGCCAAAATCCCTGCTGCAGTGTGTGCAAACCTGGTCAAGACCTACAGGAAACGTATGATCTCTGTTATTGCAAACAAAGGTTTCTGTACCAAATATTAAGTTCTGCTTTTCTGATGTATCAAATACTTATGTCATGCAATATAATGCAAATTAATTACTTAAAAATCATACAATGTGATTTTCTGGATTTTTGTATATATATATATATATATACACACACATACAGTGGAGAGAACAATGTGATTTTCTGGATTTTTGTTTTAGATTCCGTCTCTCACAGTTGAAGTGTACCTATGATAAAAATTACAGACCTCTACATGCTTTGTAAGTAGGAAAACCTGCAAAATCGGCAGTGTATCAAATACTTGTTCTCCCCACTGTGTATATATATATATATTAAAGTGTTTGTATGTAATTGTACAGAAGCATGTGAAAGAGAGAAAGCAGTCAATTATGTGGAGATATCCAATTAAATATCTTGTTAAGGTGAGAGTGTGGTGTGTGAGAGTGTCAGTCTGCTGCCCTATATACATAGACTTGGAATCACTGGCCATTTTAATAATGGAACACTAGTCACTTTAATGTTTACATACTGCTTTACTCGTCTCGTATGTATATACTGTATTCTATTCTACTGTATTTTAGTCAATGCCACTCCGACATTGCTCGTCCTAATATTTCTTTAATTCCATTATTTTAGATTTGTGTGTATTGTAGTGAATTGTTAGATACTACTGCACTGTTGGCGCTAGGAACAAGTATTTCGCTACACCCGCGATAACATCTGCTAAATATGTGTATGTGACCAATAAAATGTGATTTGTTTCAGGTGTGTGTGTTCAGGACATGCGTGTGTTATATAACAGAATGGCATCGTGCAGTAGAGGAGAGGACAGTGTTACTATGCTAAAACCTGCCACCTGGGAGTGGGAGAGAGTGTGTGTGGGCCTGCAGCAGAGTTCCATCACAGAGCTGGTCTGAGTGCATTTGAGGACCTTTGGGAAGGCGGGGAGAACATGAAAGTGTACTCTGCTGTGTGTGGCAGACAGGCAGTGAGATGCAGTGTTCTTCTGCTTGCATAGCACACCTACACCGTTCCCTAGGTGTTTTAAAGGAACACTCCCGTCAATCACTACAGCACAGGGTCTAGAACACTACAGCACAGGGTCTAGAACACTACAGCACAGGGTCTAGAACACTACAGCACAGGGTCTAGAACACTACAGCACAGGGTCTAGAACACTACAGCACAGGGTCTAGAACACTACAGCACAGGGTGTAGAACACTACAGCACAGGGTGTAGAACACTACAGCACAGGGTCTAGAACACTACAGCACAGGGTCTAGAACACTACAGCACAGGGTGTAGAACACTACAGCACAGGGTCTAGAACACTACAGCACAGGGTCTAGAACACTACAGCACAGGGTCTAGAACACTACAGCACAGGGTCTAGAACACTACAGCACAGGGTCTAGAACACTACAGCACAGGGTCTAGAACACTACAGCACAGGGTGTAGAACACTACACTTAAAGGGGTTGGTCTATGAAAATGGTATAAACATACAGACACATTAATATAGGAACACGTACAATTCCCATTTGAAAGGATGCTGCAAAGACCCTTTTCCACAGTATTTGTAATTTTCATATTATCCAAGACAGCCTGAATTCTCAGTGCAGACCCCACTGTTTTTGTCATATTATTAAAGTCCACACACATGCACACATGACAGAAAAGAAGGTTAAAGCTGACACAGAGCAGTCTTAGATCAGCGCAGAGAAAATGTTTTTAATAGAAAGGCATCTCATTTGAACTGGGCCTGAATCCCCACTGCTGCAATGGCAGAAGAGGGTGAACTACCCCATCCCATCCCGACCCAACAACTCCCCCCCATGGAAAACCAGGAAGGAAGGGAATACAAAGCAAGAGGAACACAAACACATAGAAACATAGGATAGTTCCATACCAAATAAAGCTCCCAGTTTAGGGTCCGAACACACTGGTCGTGGCAACAAAAACGATGGCAGTAAGGATGTCTTTTCATTGGTTCTAGATGGCAGAATCATGGGGCGTGTCCAAGTTAGGTTGCAATTCATCGGTGAATCGTGTTTTTGCCGCGAGAAGTGTTTCTGGAGCCTTATAAGGAAAAGGTACAACAATTTAGAACAGAGAAAATGATGCAAATATCATCATAGTAAATTAACTGTTTAATCTCAACCTTTGTAGCTATAAACATATTGATTTTTTAAATACATTATAACTATGTATTCCACTTGATCTGAGATGAAATGGGTGTTAATACTTTGCAACTGTAGTAATATATGTCACTGTGCTACTATGGCAGACGAGTAACTGTTACTACGAGGAGTCCCAGTGGGTGGTAGCTGTTATTTCTTGTTATATTCAAACATTCCCTTCTTCCTGTTGATCTGTTTCTTCTTAATAATGCGTATCCCATAGAAACAGTTATCCCTTCCTTTCTACAGATATGCATCACATATCTAAGAGTAAAGATTCAAGCCTACATAACCTTACAGGATCTATATGCGGTAGGCGCAGGGGCCAGTTTCCCGGACTACTCCTAGACTAAAAAGCATGTTCAATGGAGATTCTGTGTCTAGGAATCCGGCCCTTAAGGAATTAAAAAGCTACCAAAACTTAGCCATGCAAATGTGTACTATCTCATAAGAACCTCTAGTCAAGATAGACGTTGTGACCTATACTGTACTAGAGTCCACGGCCCGTATCCACAAAGTATCTCAGAATAGGAGTGCTGATCCAGGGTCAGTTGTGTCTGTTGGATCATACAGAATAAGATTACATGGACAGGGTGGACCTGACCCTAGATAAGCACTCCCACTCAGAGATAGTCAAATAGAGTCAAACTGAACAGGATACAGAAAGGACCTATGGACATTTACTTTATAAGTCCTGATTAAGACCAGCAGACAGGCCAATCAAAATCAGAAAAGCACAAACAATATTCCTGTCAAGGATTGTCTAAGTAAAAGAAGAACCAATACTTTACAGAGACCTTAAAGACATGCTCCGGTACTTTGGCGACTAGTAAGTATTTTTTAAACCTCCCGCTTTGTGCTGGATGTGCCGTTGTGTAGTTCATACATGCATAATCTATGAGCAGATTACTGTCTTACCTCAATTAGCCACGAAATCCCTAGTTTGAACGGGACAGTTTTCTGGAAGCTGTGTGGCGCCACTTTCCATACATTTACTTGCACGTTGGCCAGCCCCCTAGCAATTTGAGTTTCAGCCAATGAGCTTCAGCCCCTCAACATTTGACTAGCAAGACGCACACACAGTAGAGCAAAAGAGAGAAATGACGTGGTGTACATATCTGCACATTTGTGACATAGTACGCCATTTTCGGGGAACATCTTTGGCTCGTAGGCGCTACTTTCAGAACTACTGGCTAAAAAGTATACAAAAGTAACGGAGAATATCTTTGAGAGAGTGCATTTGAGTGCTCAGTACAATCATTTTGACAATCAGTCTCACCATACTTGACATTGAAACAAAGAGAGAGGAGGACTGTGGGAAAGAGTCCATCATGGACGCGCCAACAGTGTGTGTGTGCTCGACATGCCTTTCAACAACAAAAGCAAATACAAGAAAGACAGCATTCAAAATATGCATATCCAAGAAGAAAACACAATGGAAAAAAACAGAACAAATTTAAAACATAGATTTCAACTTGTTAAGGATATCACAGATATTATTTTATCTTTTTGTAAATTCTTTTTGACAAAAATATTTGGGCATATATCAAATCTCTTTTTTTTTTCTCCTCTTCTCAGAATCGTCAGTGCAGAAAAGGGAAGGACAAAGCAACATGACGCCACACTGCACCAGACCACGCAAACAACTTTCTGCACCCTTCCCTACGACTAGACGCACTGCAAGTCATGCAATTGAGAGTGAGACACTCGGCCTGGTAAAAACAACAACATTAGAATTGACTACATTACCCAGAAATCCTAGTTCCAGTATAGTCTAAAAAATGAAAGGCATTTATGGCAAAATGTTTTTTTTTTCTTTTAATGGTCATTCAAAATGTAGGAGAATGATAGTGATGGACTGTGATCTCTTTTTGTGCCATTGTCCCTTCCATTTTAAATGGAAAAACAGCAAAAACAATAAACAAATCGATTTGGCAAGCTGATCAACTGGAGACAGAACGATACACCAAACAGACAGACGTGCAGAGAGCTTAGCGACAGCCAATCACAGCGATGCTGAGGGGAGATGGAGAGCCAATCAAAATGACAGCAGAACAAAAACACAACCGAAACATCATCAATGGTCATCAACATCCTCTGTGGTAGCAGGTTGTCTCGCAAACTCAAGACTCACGCACACACACCTCTTATCCAAAATATACTGCCAAATCGCTGGTTGAAAACTGTTTTCTGCCCCTCCCAAAAGATAACATTTGTGGATAATTGGCCCTCTTTCTGGGACTCACCCACAAACAGGATCAAGCCTGACCTGCTGAGGAGTGACGGACTCCATCCTAACTGGAGGGTGCTCTCCTCTTATCTACCAACATAGATAGGGCTCTAACTCCTCTAGCCCCACAGTGAAATAGGGTGCAGGCCAGGCAGCAGGCTGTTAGCCAACCTGCCAGCTTAGTGGAGTCTGCCAATAGCATAGTCAGTGTAGTCAGCTCAGCCATACCCATTGAGACTGTGTCTGTGCCTCGACCTAGGATGGGCAAAACTAAACATGGTGGTGTTCACCCTAGCAATCTTATTAGGATAAAGACCTCCTCCATTCCTGCCATTATTGAAAGAGATCGTGATACCTCACATCTCAAAATAGGGTTACTTAATGTTAGATCCCTCACTTCAAAGGCAGTCATAGTCAATGAACTCATCACTGATCATAATCTTGATGTGATTGGCCTGACTGAAACATGGCTTAAGCCTGATGAATTTGCTGTGTTAAATGAGGCCTCACCTCCTGGTTACACTAGTGACCATATTCCCCGTGCATCCCGCAAAGGCGGAGGTGTTGCTAACATTTTACGATAGCAAATTTCAATTTACAAAAAAAAAATGACGTTTTCATCTTTCGAGCTTCCTAGTCATGAAATCTATGCAGCCTACTCAATCACTTTTTATAGCTACTGTTTACAGGCCTCCTGGGCCATATACAGCGTTCCTCTCTGAGTTTCCTGAATTCCTATCAGACCTTGTAGTCATAGCAGATCATATTCTAATTTTTGGTGATTTTAATATTCACATGGAGAAGTCCACAGACCCACTCCAAAAGTCTTTCGGAGCCATTATCGACTCAGTGGGTTTTGTCCAACATGTCTCTGGACCTACTCACTGCCACAGTCATACTCTGGACCTAGTTTTGTCCCATGGAATAAATGTTGTAGATCTTAATGTTTTTCCACAAAATCCTGGACTATCGGACCACCATTTTATTACGTTTGCAATCGCAACAAATAATCTGCTCAGACCCCAACCAAGGAGCATCAAAAGTCGTGCTATAAATTCTCAGACAACACAAAAATTCATTGATGCCCTTCCAGACTCCCTTCTGCCTACCCAAGGGCGTCAGAGGACAAAAATCAGTTAACCACTTAACTGAGGAACTCAATTTAACCTTGCGTAATACCCTAGATGCAGTTGCACCCCTAAAAACGAAAAACATTTGTCATAAGAAACTAGCTCCCTGGTATACAGAAAATACCCGAGCTTTGAAGCAAGCTTCCAGGAAATTGGAACGGAAATGGCGCCACACCAAACTGGAAGTCTTCCGACTAGCTTGGAAAGACAGTACCGTGCAGTACCGAAGAGCCCTCACTGCTGCTCGATCATCCTACTTTTCCAAATTAATCGAGGAAAATAAGAACAATCCAAAATTTCTTTTGATACTGTTGCAAAGCTAACTAAAAAGCAGCATTCCCCAAGAGAGGATGGTTTTCACTTCAGCAGTGATAAATTCATGAACTTCTTTGAGGAAAAGATCATGACCATTAGAAAGCAAATTACGGACTCCTCTTTGAATCTGCGTATTCCTCCAGGGCTTAGCTGTCCTGGATCTGCAAGATCTCGCGAGGGCCTGGGATCGGGAGAGACACTTAAGTGTTTTAGTACTATATCTCTTGACACAATGATGAAAATAATCATGGCCTCTAAACCTTCAAGCTGCATACTGGATCCTATTCCTACTAAACTACTGAAGGAGCTGCTTCCTGTGCTTGGCCCTCCTATGTTGAACATAATAAACAGCTCTCTATCCACCGGATGTGTACCAAACTCACTAAAAGTGGCAGTGATAAAGCCTCTCTTGAAAAAAGCCAAACCTTGACCGGAAAATATAAAAACTATCGGCCTATATCGAATCTTCCATTCCTCTCAAAAATTTTAGAAAAAGCTGTTGCGCAGCAACTCACTGCCTTTCTGAAGACAAACAATGTATACGAAATGCTTCCAGTCTGGTTTTAGACCCCATCATAGCACTGAGACTGCACTTGTGAAGGTGGTAAATGACCTTTTAATGGCGTCAGACCGAGGCTCTGCATCTGTCTCGTGCTACTAGACCTTAGTGCTGCCTTTGACACCATCGATCACCACATTCTTTTGGAGAGACTGGAAACCCAAATTGGTCTACACGGACAAGTTCTGGCCTGGTTTAGATCCTACCTGTCGGAAAGATATCAGTTTGTCTCTGTGAATGGTCTGTCCTCCGACAAATCAACTGTACATTTCGGGTGTTCCTCAAGGTTCCGTTTAGGACCACTATTGTTTTCACTATATATTTTACCTCTTGGGGATGTTATTCAAAACATAATGTTAACTTTCACTGCTATGCGGATGACACACAGCTGTACATTTCAATGAAGCATGGTGAAGCCCCAAAATTGCCCTCGCTAGAAGCCTGTGTTTCAGACATAAGGAAGTGGATGGCTGAAAACTTTTTACTTTTAAACTCGGACAAAACAGAGATGCTTGTACTAGGTCCCAAGAAACAAAGAGATCTTCTGTTAAATCTGACAATTCATCTTGATGGTTGTAAAGTCGTCTCAAATAAAACTGTGAAGGACCTAGGCGTTACTCTTGACCCTGATCTCTCTTTTGACGAACATATCAAGACTGTTTCAAGGACAGCTTTTTTTCCATCTACGTAACATTGCAAAATCAGAAATTTTCTGTCCAAAAATGATGCAGAAAAATTAATCCATGCATTTGTTACTTCTAGATTAGACTACTGCAATGCTCTATTTTCCGGCTACCCGGATAAAGCACTAAATAAACTTCAGTTAGTGCTAAATACGGCTGCTAGAATCCTGACTAGAACCAAGAAATTTGATCATATTACTCCAGTGCTAAGCTTCCCTACACTGGCTTCCTGTTAAGGCAAGGGCTGATTTCAAGGTTTTACTGTTAACCTATAAAGCGTTACATGGGCTTGCTCCTACCTATCTTTCCGAGTTGGTCCTGCCGACATACCAATCGTACGCTACGGTCACAAGACGCAGGCCTCCTAATTGTCCCTAGAATTTCTAAGCAAACAGCGGGAGGCAGGGCTTTCTCCTATAGATCTCCATTTTTATGGAACAGTCTGCCTACCCATGTGAGAGACGCAGACTCGGTCTCAACCTTTAAGTCTTTACTGAAGACTTATCTCTTCAGTAGGTCATATGATTGAGTGTAGTCTGGCCCAGGAGTGTGAAGGTGAACGGAAAGGCTGGAGCAACGAACAGCCCTTGCTGTCTCTGCCGGGCCGGTTCCCCTCTCCACTGGGGTTCTCTGCCTCTAACCCTGTTGCAGGGGCTGAGTCACTGGCTTGCTGGTGCTCTTTCATGCCGTCCCTGGGAGGGGGTGCGTCACTTGAGTGGGTTGAGTTACTGACGTGATCTTCCTGTCTGGGTTGGCGCCCCCCCTTGGTTTGTGCTGTGGTGAGACCTCTGTGGGCTATACTCGGCCTTGTCTCAGGATTGTAAGTTGGTGGTTGGGGATATCCCTCTAGTGGTGCGGGGGCTGTGCTTTGGCGGAGTGGGTGGGGTTATATCCTTCCTGTTTGGCCCTGTCCGGGGTTTCTTCTGGATGGGGCCACAGTGTCTCCGGACCGCTCCTGTCTCAGCCTCCAGTATTTATGCTGCAGTAGTTTATGTGTCGGGGGGCTGGGAGTTAGTTGGTTATACCTGGAGTACTTCTCCTGTCTTATCCAGTGTCCTGTGTGAATTTAAGTATGCTCTCTCTAATTCTCTCGTTCTCTCTTTCTCTCTGAGAACCTGAGCCCTAGGACCATACGTCAGACTACCGGGCATGATGACACCTTGCTGTCCCCAGTCCGCCTGGCCTTGCTGCTATTCCAGTTTAAACTGTTCTGCCTGCGGTTATGGAACCCCCTACCTGTCCCAGACCTGCTGTTTTAAACTCTAATGATCGGCTATGAAAAGCCAACTGAGATTTATTCCTGATTATTATTTGACCATGCTTGTCACTTATGAACATTTTTGAACATCTTGGCATGGTTCTGTTATAACCTCCACCCGGCACAGCCAGAAGAGGACTGGCCACCCCTCATAGCCTGGTTCCTCTCTAGGTTTCTTCCTAGGTTTTGCCTTTCTAGGGAGTTTTTCCTAGCCACCGTGCTTCTACACCTGCATTACTAGCTGTTTGGGGTTTTAGGCTGGGTTTCTGTACAGCACTTCGAGATATTAGCTGATGTAAGAAGGGCTATATAAAATAAAATTGATTGATTGATTGATTGAACACATTTGCCATAACCTGCGCCTACCCCACTGCCCCTCATCCCCAACCATGTCCTGTTGCTAGTCCAGAGTGATTGACATCAAGTGATCATGCCCCCACGCCCATCCAGGAGGAAATAGAGACTACTGATATCACTGGCAGGGGAGGAGACTACAGCAGAGTACTGATATCACTGCCAGGGGAGGAGACTAGAGCAGAGTACTGATATCACTGGCAGGGGAGGAGACTACAGCAGAGTACTGATATCACTGGCAGGGGAGGAGACTACAGCAGAGTACTGATATCACTGGCAGGGGAGGAGACTACAGCAGAGTACAGTCAGTGGTCCTTGGCTGGTTAGATAGAGGTGATCTACTTGTCTCTTCAGTCCCGTGACTTGTTCCTGTACTGACTGACTGGGGGTGTTCTAGCTAGAGTCTCCATGGTCTCTCTCTGGTGGACCTAAAGAGAGGTGGAGGGGAGCTTCTTCACACGTCGCTGGGCCAGGAAGGACGACTCGATGGGCTTGAGCTCCGGGGTGGGCTGGGAGCTCTTCAAGGCAGAGTAGGTTGCCGCCATCGCCCCCTGTGGGAAGAGAAGAGGTAGTGCAACGTTAAGACACCAGTTTGGAGGACAGAGAGACAGTAGCAGGTATTAAAAAGTCAAGTCGCACTGCACTGACTAGAAATACGCTACATGGCCAAAAGTATGTGGACACATGCTCGTCAAACATCTCATTGCAAAATCATGGCCATTAATATGGTGTTGGTCCCCCCTTTGCTGCTATAACAGCCTCCACTCTTCTGGGAAGGCTTTCCACTAGATGTTGGAACATTGTTGCGGGGACTTGCTTCCATTCAGCCACATGAGCATTAGTGAGGTCGGGCACTGATGTTGGCCGATTAGGCCTGGCTTGCAGTCGGCGTTCCAATTAATCCGAAAGGTGTTCGATTGGGTGGAGATCAGGGCTCTGTGCAGGCCAGTCAAGTTCTTCCACACCAATCGACAAACCCTTTCTGTATGGACCTCGCTTTGTGCACGGGGACATTGTCATGCTGAAACAGGAAAGGGCCTTCCCAAACTGTTTCCAAAAGTTGGAATTACAGAATAATCTAGAATGTCATTGTATGCTGTAGCGTTAAGATTTCCCTTCATTGGAACTAAGGGGCCTAGCCCGAACCATGAAAAACAGCCCCAGACCATTATTCCTCCTCCACCAAACTTTACAGTTGGCATCATGCATTCGGGCAGGTAGCGTTCTCCTGGCATCCGCCAAACCCAGATTCGTCCGTCGGACTGCCAGATGGTGAAGCGTGATTCATCACGCCAGAGAACGCGTTTCCACTGCTCTTGGGTCCAATGGCAGCGAGCTTTACACCACTCCAGCCAACGCTTGGCATTGCGCATGGTGATCTTAGGCTTGTGTGCGGCTGCTCGGCCATGGAAAGCACAGCTGAGCATAAATTGAAATATTTTATTTTATTTACTGGACTGATGGTACCTGCATCTGATGGTCATGGTGTTTTCAAGACAACTGACGATCGACCAGTCAATCGCGATCGACCCGTTTGGTGACCACTGGTGTAAAGTATTGTATGAGTCCAGTACCTTGACCAGCTTGGCGTCCTGGTGCTGCAGCTGGCTGTTGGACAGCTTGTCCCTCTGGACGATCCAGGGGTGCTTGAGGACCTGCATGGCAGTCAGCCGCTGGTGGGGGTCCACATGAAGCATCTTAGACACCAGGTCCTATAGAGACACAGCAGGGAGGAAGAAATCAATGGTTAGATGAGTTTTATATTATATACTGTCCCTCTATCCTTGAAATCCAAACCGAAATACATTTAGCCATCGTTTAATTTCACTACAGTGTGAAAATAAAATATACAAGCCAGCACAGTACGGTTCAGGTCGGGCACGATCATGTGAAAAGTGAAGTCACTCAGCAAGTCAGTCCTACGGTACCTTGGCTGCGTCCGACACGGCGTCCCAGTTGCCTCCTGTTAGAGTGAAGTGACCGCTGCCTATCCTGCTCAGGATCTCATCTGGAGTGTCCTCGGGCCCGTTGGCAAACGGCGTGAAGCTGAGGGAGAGGGGAGGGAGGGAGAGAGGGAGCACAGAGGACAAGTCAAATGAGAATGAATGGGTAAGTGAGTGAGAACATTACATTTTGTTGGAATACAGTGCACAGCTGTATGATTAGCATGTGGTGTGTGTGTGCTCCTTACCCAGCCAGCATGGTATACAACAACACTCCCAGACTCCATATGTCACAGCCCTCGTCATAGCCCTGACGCTTTAACACCTAGAACACACACAGCATTATGTCACAACACCGTCCACCATGCATCACCTGGGTAGAGCTATACACCCAAAGGAAATAGTGCTTCGACTTTGACAAGGATGCTAGCCCATCGATGCCCCCTATCGGACAGAGCTCATGGACGGACACACCCCCTTGGTGATGTGGCTTTCTCCTATTTCCCGCGAAATTAGAACACCGCAACATCAAAAACGGTAGGTCCCGTGAAAATCGACCTCAGGTGAAACTTTCTCTTGAAACAATTAACTGTCTTTCAGGTCTCTGATGGCTTGGAGGGGCATTCAATACATTTCTGAAATCGCCATCTTGTGAAGAAAGAGTGAGGGGAGGGATTTATTGTGTCATCACAGTGCTACGGACCGGGTTGAGGGTCAAACATTGCCATGTTACTCAATGACGTTGTTTGCTATGGGGAATGCTCAGAGAAACGCGTTTGTAAACAAACTATAAAGAATTTGCTCGCCCCCTTCGTGGGATTAGACCACCAATCGATTGCTAGACCATACAGTGCAATCGGAAAGTATTCAGACCCCTTCCCTTTTTCTACATTGGATTCTGAAATTGATTAAATAAAA
This sequence comes from Coregonus clupeaformis, assembly GCF_020615455.1. Classification (NCBI taxonomy): domain Eukaryota; kingdom Metazoa; phylum Chordata; class Actinopteri; order Salmoniformes; family Salmonidae; genus Coregonus; species Coregonus clupeaformis. The sequence goes on along the minus strand of NC_059212.1, from coordinate 7,506,148 downwards.
CATTATACACTACACACAATAATGACAAAGCGAAAACAGGCTTTAAGTATTCAGACCCTTTGCTATGAGACTCAAAATGTAGCTCAGGTGCATCCTGTTTCCATTGATCATCCTTGAGATGTTTCTACAACTTGATTGGAGTCCACCTGTGGAAAATTCAATTGATTGGACATGATTTGGAAAGGCACACAATTGTCTATATAAGGTCCCACAGTTGGCAGTGCATATCAGAGCAAAAACCAAGCCATGAGGTCGAAGGAATAGTCCGTAGAGCTCCGAGACAGGATTGTGTCGAGGCACAGATCTGGGGAAGGGTACAAAAACATTTCTGCACCATTGAAGGCCCCCAAGAACACAGTGGCCTCCATTATTCTTAAATTGAAGAAGTTTGGAACCACCAAGACTCTTCCTAGACCTGGCCGCCCGGCCAAACTGCACAATCAGGGGAGAAGGGCCTTGGTCAGGGAGGTGACCAAGAACCCGATGGTCACTCTGACAAAGCCCCAGAGCTCCTCTGTGGAGATGGGAGAACCTTCCAGAAGGACAACCATCTCTTCAGCACTCCACCAATCAGGCCTTTATGGTAGAGTGGCCAGACGGAAGCCACTCCTCAGTAAAAGGCACATGACAGCCTGCTTGGAGTTTCCCAAAAAAACATCTAAAGGACTCTCAGACCATGAGAAACAAGGTTCTCTGATCTAATGAAACCAAGATGTAACTCTTTGGCCTGAATGCCAAGCATCACGTTTGGAGGAAACTTGGCACCATCTCTACGGTGAAGCATGGTGGTGGCAGCATCATGCTGCGGGGGATGTTTTTCAGCGGCAGGGACTGGGAGACTAGTCAGGATCGAGGGAAAGATGAACGGAGCAAAGTACAGAGAGATCCTTGATGAAAATCTGCTCCAGAGCGCTCAGGACCTCAGACTGGGGTTCACCTTCCAACAGGACAATGACCCTAAGCACACAGCCAAGACAACGTAGGAGTGGCTTCGGGACAAGTCTCTGAATGTCCTTAAGTGGCCCAGCCAGAGCCCAGACTTGAACTTGATCGAACATCTCTGGAGAGACCTGAAAATAGCTGTGCAGCGACGTTCCCCATCCAACCTGACAGAGCTTGAGAGGATCTGCAGAGAAGAATGGGAGAAACTCCCCAAATACAAGTGTGCCAAGCTTGTAGTCATACTCAAGAAGACTCGAGGCTGTAATCGTTGCCAAAGGTGCTTCAACAAAGAACTGAGTAAAGGGTCTGAATACTTACGTAAATGTGAGTTAAAAAATATGTGTTTTTGCTTTGTCATTATGGGGTATTGTGTGTAGATTGATGAGGAAAACAAACAATTTAATCAATTTTAGAATAAGGCTGTAACATAACAAAATGTGGAAAAAGTCAAGGGGTCTGACTACTTTCTGAATGCACTGTATTTATGATATTTCAACATTTAAATATTGTGTATTTGATTACATTTAATCACATCTGTACATTAAATGTAGCCAGGTAATTGCAAATGGTGAATGAAACGCGTGTCAAAGCAAATGCAAGAAATCCTTCAGATTGAGAATTTGTTTTCGCTAATCATTGATAGCTAGCTAGCTAGAACATAGTTATTCTATCCTAGCTAGCTGTGGAATTGTAATATAACAAGCTAGACTTTTAGTTACTAATGAGCATGGGCATTTATTCACTTTCAAAGTATCCATTCTTCTACAACCCCTTTCTGTTCCTGCCTGTCCTTTTATAACACCCGGGCTCCCTCTTGTGTCCTTCAAGCCCATTACACTAGGGCGTCACATATCCCCTCTTCTTAATTAAGCAACATGCTTACATAGCACAATAACAACATAGTGTGATGCATTGGCTAATGCCACAACTGGGCTCATAACACAACTGGGCCCTACATTACTGTGGTGTATAACACAACTGGGCCCTACATTACTGTGGTGTATAACACAACTGGGCCCTACATTAGTGTGGTGTATAACACAACTGGGCCCTACATTACTGTGGTGTATAACACAACTGGGCCCTACATTACTGTGGTGTATAACAACTGGGCCCTACATTACCGTGGTGTATAACACAACTGGGCCCTACATTACTGTGGTGTATAACACAACTGGGCCCTACATTACTGTGGTGTATAACACAACTGGGCCCTAGATTACTGTGGTGTATAACAACTGGGCCCTACATTACTGTGGTGTATAACACAACTGGGCCCTACATTACTGTGGTGTATAACAACTGGGCCCTACATTACCGTGGTGTATAACACAACTGGGCCCTGCATTACTGTGGTGTATAACACAACTGGGCCCTACATTACTGTGGTGTATAACAAAACACGAGCTACGTATCCCCCAGTTACTCAACCACCTGCAATGACAAGACTCTGCCCACATAACTAGAACCTAACCATAAACATCAGTTCTTTCCTTCAACCCCATTACATCATTACATCACACTAGCCATATTATATTATTAGCCAGCTAGCTAGATGGTCTTGAATTAAAGGTGTAGTTAATTAATTATACAGACACATATAAAATCACATCCTAACCATCATATTTTCTTATTTTCCAGAACATCATGCCAAACATTAGCACATTGAGAAAACCCCCCAAGAAGATAAGGAAACTTTACTGCCAGGAGGCCATGGTTGCCGCACTGGTGGAAGTGAAGGACAAAAGGCTGGTATAGTCAGGCCTTTGCGGATAGAGCCTCAGTCAAGATCAAACATGGCAAGTCTAGCTAACATTTTACTTTCTCCTCAGATGGGACCACTGCCGCCGCCTCCTCCTCAATCACCCCAGCTGGATGCAAGACACGAGTTCTGCCTCCTACGCCAACCGGTAAAAAGCGTATAATTTTCTAACCATTGAATCTGATTTACAACTGACGTAAAGACTTCACCATTATCTAGCTATCACAGTTTATTAAATCCATATGGGCTCTCTCTCGCAACAGGCCACAAAATAAAAAGTAAATTTCCACAGTTCCTTGTGTGGCCAACGCAAGAGGGAGTTCCCTCCCACCAACGAGGACACACCGTCTTGGGTCCAGTGTGAAAACAAGTGGTTTCACTTTAGTTGTATGCGGTGGAACGGGGAAGAGGAGGAGGATGTCCAATAATATAATATAATATAATATAATATGCCATTTAGCAGACGTTTTTATCCAAAGCGACTTAGTCATGTGTGCATATATACACATATATATATATATACACACACACACACACACACATATACAGTGGGGAGAACAAGTATTTGATACACTGCCGATTCTGCAGGTTTTCCTACTTACAAAGCATGTAGAGGTCTGTAATTTTTATCATAGGTACACTTCAACTGTGAGAGACGGAATCTAAAACAAAAATCCTGAAAATCACATTGTATGATTTTTAAGTAATTAATTTGCATTTTATTGCATGACATAAGCATTTGATACATCAGAAAAGCAGAACTTAATATTTGGTACAGAAACCTTTGTTTGCAATTACAGAGATCATACGTTTCCTGTAGGTCTTGACCAGGTTTGCACACACTGCAGCAGGGATTTTGGCCCACTCCTCCATACAGACCTTCTCCAGATCCTTCAGGTTTCGGGGCTGTCGCTGGGCAATACGGACTTTCAGCTCCCTCCAAAGATTTTCTATTGGGTTCAGGTCTGGAGACTGGCTAGGCCACTCCAGGACCTTGAGATGCTTCTTACGGAGCCAGTCCTTAGTTGCCCTGGCTGTGTGTTTCGGGTCGTTGTCATGCTGGAAGACCCAGCCACGACCCATCTTCAATGCTCTTACTGAGGGAAGGAGGTTGTTGGCCAAGATCTCGCGATACATGGCCCCATCCATCCTCCCCTCAATACGGTGCAGTCGTCCTGTCCCCTTTGCATCCCCAAAGAATAATGTTTCCACCTCCATGCTTCACGGTTGGGATGGTGTTCTTGGGGGTTGTACTCATCCTTCTTCTTCCTCCAAACACGGCGAGTGGAGTTTAGACCGAAAAGCTCTATTTTTGTCTCATCAGACCGCATGACCTTCTTCCATTCCTCCTCTGGATCATCCAGATGGTCATTGGCAAACTTCAGACGGGCCTGGACATGCGCTGGCTTGAGCAGGGGGACCTTGCGTGCGCTGCAGGATTTTAATCCATGACGGCGTAGTGTGTTACTAATGGTTTTCTTTGAGACTGTGGTCCCAGCTCTCTTCAGGTCATTGACCAGGTCCAGCTGTGTAGTTCTGGGCTGATCCCTCACCTTCCTCATGATCATTGATGCCCCACGAGGTGAGATCTTGCATGGAGCCCCAGACCGAGGGTGATTGACCGTCATCTTGAACTTGAAGAGGTTGGAGTCTGTTTGATTGAGTGTGTGGACAGGTGTCTTTTATACAGGTAACGAGTTCAAACAGGTGCAGTTAATACAGGTAATGAGTGGAGAACAGGATGGCTAACAGGTCTGTGAGAGCCGGAATTCTTACTGGTTGGTAGGTGATCAAATACTTATGTCATGCAATAAAATGCAAATTCATTACTTAAAAATCATACAATGTGATTTTCTGGATTGTTGTTTTAGATTCCGTCTCTCACAGTTGAAGTGTACCTATGATAAAAATTACAGACCTCTACATGCTTTGTAAGTAGGAAAACCTGCAAAATCGGCAGTGTATCAAAAACTTGTTCTCCCCACTGTATGTATGTATGTAAACTTCCGACTTCAACTGTATGTATATGGTTTATTTTCCCTTAAAAACCCGGAAATAGCGTCCGATAGGGGGCATCGATAAACGCTATGTACGTATTAATCATCAACATCATCATCATCACACTCTCTCCTGGGCCTTACCTCCGGGGCTACAAAGTTAGCAGTGTAGCATGGGGTCATCAGCAGGCCGTTGTCAGCTCTCAGCTGCTTGGCAAAACCAAAGTCACAGATCCGGATAGACTCAGGGTTCCCCGACTCATCTACATAAAGGATGTTACTGGGCTTTAGGTCCCTGTGGACAACCTGGAGAGGAGGAGAGGAGGGGAGAAAGAGGGGAGAGGAGGAGAGGAGGGGTAGGGGAGGAACAGAGCGGAGGGGGGTAGGGGAGGAATAGAGGAGGAGGTAAGGGAGGAATAGAGGAGGAGAGAGGAGGGGAGAGGAGGAGGAGAGAGGAGGGGGTAGGGGAGGAA